>NC_025994.2:119730605-119930605 GCF_000442705.2 Elaeis guineensis | reverse complement strand
TTATGATTCAAACAATTAATAAATATTATTAATTTTTAAAATATTTATATGAATTTATGAATGTTTGACGATAGATTGAGAAGCAAGAAACACGGCCATTTATATAATAGCTAAGTATCACCAACCAAATCAAACCATTATAATATAATTCAAGTATTTGAAATTTAAACCACTACAATGTAATTCAAGTATTTGAAATAAAATATTAGTTTATATAAGCTTTTATACTTTTTTTTTTGGGTGGAATATAAGCTTCTATACTTCAAAACGAGGACCAACTTAGTTTTAAGTGCTTCGCATGCTTGTCCATGTTAACTAGACAATTTCTTTGGATAATTAAGTTTTGGAGAATCATATATTTCACATCATACTCCATGAAAATAAGCAAGCTTTGATTTTAGTTGTCAAAATCACATCTCAAATATATCTAAATCATTTGCACATGCTTTATACAATTATTTCAATGCAATCTTTTAAGTTGGTTATTGATATTCTATCATAAGCATTCTTATTGTTCATATATATAGATGCAACCCCAGCATTATTATTTGGACATTCCTATGGCTTTTTAGAGAAAAGGTAGCATAGCCTACATAACTTGCCCTTACACTGTTGGTTTCCAAAGTTGACATTGATTGCAATATTTTCAATATATGTTATACTTTTTTTTTTATTTTCATTTTGCATCTTAAATTTTGATATGATATTATTTATTCAATATTATTTAAGTTTTGCTCTTTCTTTACAATCTCCTAAGCGGACTCAAATGGGTGATCTTATCCACTTTTCCAACCAACCTAAATGGTCTTCTTATATTACAATTAATTAATGAGTTAGGTCTTCTTTTTCCCTATTTCACCTCTTAGCTTTACTTGTGCTTATGGGTCTATGATGTGCCAACTGTGGCATTCATCTAATATTTTTTTCATCCTGCTATGAACAAGTCAGTTGCACATGCCAAAAGTTATTATACAATAACATATATGGTAGCTTTCTTCGCAAACTTAATCACTGATTTAGAGAAAGTCTGCAACAAATTTAGCATTGATAACAAGCAACCGAAGCAGAATTTGTGATGGCAAAATAAAATTGAGCAAAATAAAAATCATTGATTAGTATTTGAGTTTAAATTTTTTTTGGATACATACTGCTTGTATGCAGTATCATCTTGAAAATTAGATATTTTTATCTATTTATGAAAAATATGATCAAATATTATTTGCACAACAAACGGTATGAAGGGGAGCGAATCCTTTGTGACGGGGATGAGGCGATGGTTATCCGCGCTGGTTGCATCCCGTTTCTTCCTATATCGTAATATTCGGCCAAAAAAATTGACATGACACCACCGGGTCTTACAATTCCTCTTTGATTGGATCTGACTCATCCTGACAGGATCGCTTTACAATCCCATCTGCAGTTTTCTTAACAACTTATCTCAATCCTAAAGAAGCCTCGGGAGACCGACATATCGGTAAGTCGGTATCGGTCATAACCAGATATCTTATCGCTATCAACGAAAGAAAGAGGAGGGGGGTGACGACATCCTAGTTGGACGCATGCGACCGCCACGTTCTCTCTCTTCCTCGTGCCAGCCCACCAAAACCAGGCGCCCCCTCACTCTCTCTCTATGTCTCACCGTCTTTCTCCTCACGTCCCCCTTTTAAAATCTCTCTCCAAGCACTCTAATCATTTGAGCTGGAAGAAGAGAAAACTGAAGAGGGATCTCCCTTCCTCTCTACCTCTCTAGGGTTTATTCTTCTCTGATTTCGCATCACGGAATCCATATATCCAAACCCAGAGCTCATTCGGGCTTGTGTTGGCACTCAATCCTGGGATCCATCTCCACTTGCGGAATCCTGGAGGATCGCCGCGCCAGAATCTAATCCGATTTCCCTTGTTGTTGCCATAAATCAAGAAAAAGAAAAGGTTCGAGTTGATTGGAATCTCCGTCTTTTTAGACGTAGCCAGGTTCGGAGGTTCCTTGGTTGTTAATTTGCTCTAGATCTTCCCGTTTCATTGATAAATTTTAGTATTTTCTTGTAAAATTTCATGCTGTTTTACAATACTTTTGTTTTGTTTCCATTTTTGTCTATTTCTTGAATTTGTTCCACGGCCTTCCAGTTTTTGTTCGTAGTTTGGATGATAACGATCGGCGTAAAGATCTCGTTCGGGATAGAGTTTCAGAAGGTTTTTTAGCTAGAAACAGGAAAGGAGGCATCTCTCTTTTCTGTTTCTGGCAGATAAAACAGGAAAGAAGGCATCTTTGCTTTCCGTTCCTGGTAGCTTAGTTTTTAGTGTTCACCTGAAAAGATCGGTTCTTTGTGTTGGGTCCATCTTTGCTTTATTTGTTCTTTTTCTTTATCACGGACTATTCTGGTGTAGGTCATCGTCGACCATTTTAGATGGTATGCAATGCTGGCTTAAGGAATGTCATTGTTCGAGTGGGGAATCTGAGCGATTCCAGATCCGCAGGGGAGAGGAATTTCGAGGGTCCTGGTTGGAAATTTGATCCAAGATTGGGCGTGAGGTGTCATCCCAAGCCCCGGAAATTTAGGGCAATCCTAAAGATGATGGTGGATTCAGGTGCTGTGGCAGAAGCTGGAGCTGCCGCCAACGTCTTGCCTGAAAAGGATCACGTCCAAGATGGTGATTATGTCAGTGGAGGATGGATAAGGTATGAGTTTTGAAATGACATAAGTTAAAGCACTTAATTCATTTCCAAGATTGTTGATCTCTGTCTCTATTGGTATCCAATGCTGAAAGTGATCTGCTTTTGCGCCTCCGACTCCTATTCAGTGCTCCTCGATCTTTAACTTTGGAAAGTTTGTCAGTATGTAATGCTGAACATGATAGATTCTGTGCTTTAACACTTGTTTGATGCTCTTTTATTTGTTGATTTATGTTTTGAAAATTGTTAAGACTTTACTTCGAACACATGGGAAAAAGGCAGGGCTTAGGGTGGCTGTACACATGTTGCTTAAATCAATTGTTAAATGGGTGCTGTCTAATTCTTGTTCTGGGAAAGCGCATGGTTCAAGCATTTATATTCCATCAACCTCTGCATTAAGGCAGGCCTCTGCAGAGCTTTGTGTGAGAGCACTGGTTCAAGGTGCTTCACTTTTTGATGATTGTCCAGTTTCTTATCGTTCCTCTAAATTGCAAGCATGCAAATTGATTTCAATAAGATGGAAGGTTATGTACAACAGGATCTCCATGAAGTGGGTTGGTAAACAACAAGGCTAATGGAGCATTAAATGGGATGTGGTTCTTTTAGATATGATTTTTTTATTAGTTTTTAATGTATGATAAATGATTAACTTAATTGTTATAGGTGATGCGGTCAGATATCTGGAATGGTGACATAACAATCCTGCTTTCGGTATGTGTACATGAGTGTTTGTTATACATGATAGGGGTTTTGTCGTGTGACCAACACAACTGTATTTATGGTGAAGTTGCTTAGACTGGACATGTATAAGGCATATGATTTTGGATTTTTCTGCCAGAATGGGCCAGAAACATTCAGCGATCATTCTTTAGTAGCATACATGCATTGAAGTTCTCAAGCACCAAGAAACTAGAGAAGATAGAATCTAAAAGTAGGGTAAAATCTTGGATGAAAGGAGAAGGAAGGTCAAACTGAGCTTGAAGCAAGGTTTTAAAAGCTGAGATCTTGGTCACATCAATCATGACTAAGACCGAGTCGAACCAGAATGTTGGATTATCTCAACTGAGAATGTAAGGTGGGAAAATTTGGAGAGGTGTGAGATCTTCTGAGCTCTTAACCAATGCCTTCAAACTAAGATGCCGAATTGACGCAGCCTAGGCCAAGTTTTGATGGAAAAGAGGAAGAAGATGCACAAACAAGAAAATAGCAAAAGAAAGAAGAAACTCTCTTGTGGAGTTTTTGATTCAATATCACGAAAATAAACTAAAATTGATTACAACGTTGGCCAAAGGGGTCTTATTTATAGAGTAAAAGTCCTAACCTAATAGCAAAAGGAATCTGAAACAAAGTAGAAAAAAGACTAAGACTGGGATTAAGACTTACAATTCGATTAGGATTTTTTCGGACTTTCGTTGACCTATCAAACAATAAAATTTGGTTCCAAAATCGGATGTGACGGCGAAGCAGTCAGACCCGTAGAATGTGAAAAGAGCTTTTCGGAATGGGATCATAATAGCGATTCTGACATCGGATGAGAGAGTTATGGCTGTTCTAGCGCAGCAATGTCAAAATCGATAGGGTCAAGTGCAATTAGTTAGATTTTCAACCCTTTTGGACCGGGTCTGTCGAATCAAGATATTGATCAGCTAAGGCGTTTACGTCATGAATTCTTGGCTTCTGTGATAAATCCAGGATTAATAATTATTTTTAGACATTGACTTTGAGATTTATCAACTAAAAATTTAGTTTAAGTAAAAAGTGACTAGAAGATATTGGCTGATATCTTGGGATTTCTTGCTTTATATTGCTGAGATACTCGGAGCCGAGATTTTCTATGTATATCATATTGACAAGAGGCTAATACTTGTATGGTACAAATTAAGATCTCAACCAATGTGAAAGCCTTGACTTGAAGTTGACCTTTGGGTAGGGTTAGTGAGATAATGACCAATTACGACAGTATCCAATTTTCAAGGTTCACAATTTTGACATGGGACCTATACCAGCACCATCTTGGTATAGTGTAGGTACGCTTAATACAAGGTCGGTTTGGCATACCGATACTTGGTACGCCCCTCATACCATGTATCCTTCGATATCAGTACTGTATGGTAGACTTGGTATGTATCGGTATGGACTACTATGGCATACCATGATACCAGGGTTACTGCTATGGCATACAATAATATCTAGTATTTGAATGTTATCAAAATTAAAGTTCCACTTAGTTACCACACATCCCCAAGACCTAAATTATTGATTAAGGAATAAACAACAACCACTAGCTGCTGTTTATGGAATCATGATGGCATCATCAGAAGTAGTGATCATTAGGGGTGTATGGGTGTCTTCAAAACTTAAAGTTGTTCTTCAGGAACTTGTGGATTCTGTAACTTGTGCACTAACCTATTTAGTACTTAGAAATGTTTTCTAGGATGCTTATTAAATTTTTGATCCATAAAAATCATTTATAGAAATCTTCTCTTGTTGTATGCCAACCATTTAAAAGCCATCTCCATGATAAGCCTGCTATTTGCCCCTATATGCCATATGCTGAATATATATTGCATTAAGGTGGATGTCTTGTGGAGCTGAAGAATTTTATGTGGTGGCATTATCTTTTTGGTTGTTCATCACCACACTGAAATTTGACAAATCCTATTTATGTGACTGTCTTCATTAAAAATTACATATTGGTTATCTGTTTCCAAGTTTGGTCTCCTAGAGATGAAAGGTCCTGAAAATCCTTTCTAGAAGGATAGTACTTGAATGGCATGCTAGTCGTGGTGAATGTACTAAATCTTTATATGATTAATCTATGTCACCAAAATAAGAAAGGATTAACACCACACTTTTGCATTAAAGTATGGTGTATAAATACTTCTAGTATGTTTTATTAATTGTAGTTGGGCATAATCCAGTTTAATCAGAAATGTTAATGTTGCTTCATGCATGATATGATTAGAACTATTGGTGTCTTTTATTTAGTTGACCATGAATGGGAACTTCATATTTTTGAATTGTAAATGTCTACTATTATGACACAAAGGCCTTGAGCCACCTGTTCCAGGGTGTCATTCTATAGATATTTCCTTTCGTAGAACATGCGCTATTTGGTCCAGTTCTCTATCACTAAATAAGAAATAAAGCCAATGAATCAAAATAGGGGTCATTTAAAAAAAGATACAGTTGGAAAGGAAAAAGAACCTGATCTACATAGGTCTATAGCCATGTTCTTTTCTCTTCATGTGCATGGCATGTGCCTAATGCCTAAGCCAATTCCACATATCGGATCATCCCTTCTCCCCACATTTTTTTCTCTCTATCCCCTTGTCCACCTAGCTGGGGTGTAAACAAGCCAAACTTGAGCTAGGGAAGTGTAGCCTACCTCAAGCTTGGTTCACTTTGCAACCTTGCCAAACTTGAGCTAGCCAATTTAGTCTTGCATGAAACTGGAGCTATTTATGGATAACTTATTTGAAGAGATTTGGTGAGCCTGTTCCTTGAGCTAATTTCCACATTTATATCTTATAGTGAAATACATTCTTTTTTTGCATAGATCATGTTAGTCTCTAATGAATAAATATAAGAACATATTTTTGTTGATAATTAATAACTAATTCTATATACAGATTATGCTAATTAACAATTTATTTATAGTTTGGGCTCAGTCAAGTTGAGCTTGAGCTAGCCATAATGAGCAAGTCAAGATCATGTCAACTTTTGGGCTGAATATAAGTTGCTCATTGACAGCTTGGTCCACTCGTCCCACATAGATTGGTACCGTGTTATACGACCCGGTATTAGCAAACTATGAGTAGATACAGGGAGCATAACATTGTGTGCACTGTTATTGAGACATGACTAGTACACCCTTATGTTGATATCAATCAAAGCTTGCATGAAATATGCATGAAATTTAGCATGTCCAACGGTGCCTTTACTGCCTCTTTAGAAGAGACATATTCATGCCTTTGCAGGAATATCTATGAAGAATGTGACATAATATTGTAGTACTTCGCGTGCATACTTGAAATGGCTAACTAGATTATATGTTGAATTAACCTAATTTAAAACTTTTTTCAGGGTTTCTAAAATTTGAAATCCATAATAGGTCCTTTTATTTCAAAAATATTAAGGTTTTAATACTGGTACCAACCCCCATTTGCTTTTTCCATCGAAATGGAACGTTATGGTATGGTGACTTTGGTACTGACAGTATGTACTAAAATTGACAGCATCAAAAAAAGGGGGCGGGGGGGTGGGGGAAGGGGAGAAAGAAAGACCATCAATAATGACGGTTGCAGTTTCATGCTATCGTATATATGTATTGGTATGGACTGATTCGTATGTATTGGTATGGATGGTTTTGGTGTCCCAACATTCATACTGTTGCCGGTTTCGTATTGGAATGGTAATGTACTAACAGTACTATCAAGGACTATTAAACTAACCTTCTATGTTGTGGTGTTGGTTGTGGTAGATGGGTGGTCAGGGACTGCCTAGTCTTCAAGCAGGAGGGAAATACCACAAATAGCTTGGAATAAACCTGAATAAAGTTTGGTTTGCCAGCTTTATGAAGCCAAACGACTTTTTATCCACCTATATGAAGCAAGAAAAGTGTAGGACATTTTGGGATTCAAAAGCTTCAGATACTTCTTAGGTGCTTTTTCCTCTTTAACCTGAATAAAATTACTCGGCTGCTTTGGGTAGAAGATTTTTATCTGAGTTATGGAAGAAGAAGTACCTTAGGCTATCCATTTCAAATATTCTAGACAAGAATAAGTACCCTAGGCTATTCATTTCAAATATTCTAGAGAAACGTGGGAAGTGGGAACCAAACAGGGCATGCATAAATTCATTAAATTCATTAATGTACAAAAATAACTAGAAAATTAGAAGTGATTAGAGGAAGTCAATTGAAAAAATGGAAATATATTAGGATACAAATATACTTCATATTAAAGACTGAAGAGCAATTTGGTGTAATATGTCAACTAGTGAAATTACAAATCTATACAAATCACTCCGTAGAATTTTTTGATCATTAAAAAGAAAACATGCTCAAGAATGTAACTTAATGCTACAAAGAGCTATATTATAGTGATTAATTGATTATTGAGCCAAGAAATAAACAACTAAATATGGATTAGGGAAGCTTGTAAGTTATAACTGTGTTGTTTGGGTGTTGATGAGGAGTGCATGGGGTTAAAATCTATGCTTCTAAGTTCTAAAACGCCTGATGATCCTATCTTCCTAAAAACATAGCTGTTGGTCCTAGGTTGCTTAGGACTATCTGAGCCATCTGGGTATTGTTGTGACCAACGGTTTATGGCTTGGTACGTGAGATATTGTCCATTCTGACCCACGGCCCTCATGATTTTGCCCTTCAAAAGATGCTTCATGTGGGAAGGATGATCTCTTTCTATATAAGTCATAGAGCTCTTTGATTCACAACTGATGTGGGATTAATGATGTCCTCTCTTCTACACCACAACATAGTCCCCCAGTCAAAAAGGAGTTTGTGTCCGAACGGGAGGTGTCTTCCTTATTTTTACCATAGCCCTCCAATAAAGGAGGAATCTGTGTACGGACGGGAGAAGTCCTCCTTATTTTTATCATAGATTGGTGTACAGGCAGGAGGAGCCTCACAATTGTCGGGGTGGTCCCCTACCTGGCGCATCATTATTGCGGCCAAGAGCTCATGGCTCGGCATGTAAGGTATTGTCCGCTCTGGTCCATGGGCCTCACGGTTTTGTCCTTCAAAAGATGCCTCATATGGGAAGGATGATTCCTTCCTATATAAGCCAGTGTCCCCTTTGACTCACAATCAATGTGGGACCAATGATGTCCTTCTTTCTACACCACAATAGGTATTATGCTAGGTTGTTGGCCAACATATATTGTAGGGATGCTCCCCCCCAAAACACGCACAAACATAACCAGAAAAAAAAAGAAAAACAGAAAAAAGGTACTAAACACTCCTTAAGCACCCTTTTTGTATATTAATCACCTTTGTCTCTGAAACACAGCCACCTTACCGTAACACTAATCCACACCACATGGGTCCCCTGTTCTTGCAATTATATATTCAAGTTGGTGCATCCCAGTTTCCCCTTTCTTATTCTACAGCCTCTCTGCTCAATCTCTTCTAGTTTTAAACTGATCTAATAATTTCAAAATATAAAATGCTTCTAGTCATTATAAAAAACTTGATTTTGAAATTAATAAATCCCATTGGCTACAAATGATTATGGATACTGGATATTCATTGTACTATCATTGTATGTGATAAACCCAGCTGCTTTTTCCTTTTTTTCCCCTAAAGCTAAACGTCTGTCTTCCCCTGGCTTTGTACTTTTTCTCTCAATATTATTTTCTGCCATGGCCATACTGTGTGGGGCATTGCCTTGTTCATTTTGATGACAGCAAAAAAATATTTTTCTTAATCATGCATCTTTTTGAAACTTGTACTGATTCTTTTTTTTAAAAACAATCTTTTAATTTTATATAAATAGATCATGATTTCTAGTACACTAGTAATTGGAGTGGAGTGGAGGTGTTTTCAATTAGATCAGGTCTTGTCTCAGTAACATTGTTTTTACCTCTATCCCCTCAGTCCATTAATAAACAGAAACAATAAATAATTTGTTGCATATTTTACTAGGAAATAAGTTTCATTATTTTTAATTTATATGGTTTCGTGGATCTGCCAGGAGAACAATCCTGGCTCTATCGACGTGTAGGGACTGTTTGTGGTTGGGCCTCAACTGGTGCAGCCTAAACTTAGCCAACCGTTTGGATCGTTCAGGCAACTGTTAATGCAAAAGTGTGCTGACAAGCACCTTTGATATTCCGTGAACAGTCTGATTTGTCAATTGAGTATATGATCTGCTATTTTTTAGTCTTTAAGTTAGACCATCTGAAATTCCAAATGTGTTGGAATATTAAAGCAGTTTGTTTTGACTTATGCGATGGCTGGTGTATAAGAAACAAGGGTTTAACTATTTAAGTATCAGTATGCCCCAGCTAGTACTGACTGTACTAAATCATACTGACAAGGTGCCACTACCAGTACCCCCTCCCCACCAAAAAAAAAAGAAAAAAGAAAAAAAAAACAAAAATTCTTGTATATATAATTTTCACCTCTATTCTGTTGTCCATGTGTCGGGATACCATATTGTCTTCGTGAGGTACCAATATGATATCAATTCCAGTACTTTAAACCTTGATATGAAGTGATACAAAGATCGAGATTTTAATCATGTTTAAAACTTTAAATTTTTTGTGTTTTGGCAAGCTGTTTGGTTTTATTCACCTGTCTATTAAGCCTAAAAGCCAATACAAAAATTCCTTATGCAAAAATGCATTTTTTAGGCCTTACCAAACACATCCTTCACTGTTTTTTTTTTTTTGTGAAAAATAATAATTAAAAAAAAAAGGCTATGATGCCGTGTTCCATATCCAAAACTGGAGCTTTTCCTAGTGCATGTGCTGAGGAGAGAGGTGCTGACTGGCAGATCTAAATCATGTTAGCAATTTTTATACCTAAACACCCTTGGTTAGATAATGCGAAATATAACAAAGGTTTCCATAGAAGGATTTGTTGTAGGAGCACTTAACATGTCATTGTGTATGATGGTTGGGCAGGAGATACATATCGAAGAATATCAGGCAAAGATGGTAAGGCTGCTAATTCGTAGGCAAGTAATTGTCTGGTTATGAACGATCCTTGTCGTGCGGAACCATGATAGCATGGTCAAATTACTATAATGAAGGCAAAAATCATAATTTCATGCTGTAGTTGCCTGAACATATATGATAAGATACACACTGGCCGCATGTGGGTACTGTACAATGGTCTTTATTCTGTATCACTGTATCATGTATGCTTCCTGGTATTTGTGAGGCCTATGCCAGTTTGTGCCAATTGACAAGGAATGATACAAAGGCCTGTTTTCTGAGATGGACATTTGACATATGACTGGCACAATATGTTTATATACGAACAATAGTCTTTATTCTGTATCTCTATGTCATGTATGTATGCTGGTGCTTGAGTGCTCTATGCCAGTTTGTACCAATTGACATGGAACAATGCAAAGGCCTGTTTGCCGAGATGGACATTTGACATATGACTGGCACAGTATGCTGCAGTATTGTATACGGTGTACAAAATTGAAATCCTCGGCTAAAAGTGGCTTGCCTTGATGTATCTTATCAGAAAAGAAAAGTATTTTTGAATGTCCTCATGGATTGTGTTATCATCCTGTTTTAGCCAGATGGATGGCTGCTTAAAATTAATGCAGCAAGTTTTGTTGTCATTTTGGTTTCCAGCTGGAACGCTTTTTTTGTTTGTTTGTTTGTTTGTTTGTTTTAGCCAGATGATGCAAAACTAGCTAGATGCCCATTTATATAATATTACACTTCTGGAATAATGCAAACTAGGCTTTATGTTTTGTTTTCCTTATTTGCAGCAAGGATGGAAAACTGAGTTGTGGATATTCAAGCTTCAGGGGGAAAAGGGCAACCATGGAGGACTTTTATGATGTAAAATCATCTAAAATTGATGGACAAACAATTAATCTCTTTGGCATATTTGATGGTCTGATTTTCTTTCTATTGATATTCATTTCTTTTACTTTGCATATGCTCTTTTCCTACCTCTCATTCTTGTTGATGGCTTGGCAGCGCAGGTCATGGCGGTTCACGTGCTGCTGAATATCTGAAGCAGCATTTATTCGAGAACCTCATGAAGCACCCACAGTTTATGACAGACACCAAACTTGCTATAAGTACTCTCAACTTTATAAATGTTTGTTGAAACTGGCTATAATGTTTTGCAACTTTGTTATTATACTTGCTAGCTGGGAGTCATACGTGACTGTTTTCTACTAAGAAATTGATTAAAGGTCTTGTATTTTTTTTCGGGGGTGTTCTGCAGGCGAAACATATCAAAAAACTGATTCAGACTTCCTGGATGCTGAAAGCAATACTTTGAGAGATGATGGTTCTACCGCTTCAACAGCAGTTCTGGTTGGCAACCATTTATATGTAGCAAATGTTGGAGATTCACGCACTGTAGTATCAAAGGCAGGAAAAGGTGCTTTTTCATCATAGATGACAAACACCGGTGTTCTGTTTTTCACAAGAATATGTATAATCCAACTGTTCTTGACTGGTGATTAAGTTATTGTAACCAAGGTTTTAAATCCTATGAGATGGGGCTGTCCTTATTTTTTTATGCAACGGGATGCGCCGTCGTCCCACTCCGTCCTGACACTTAGAATAGAGGATGTCCCAAGACATCCCGGTCAGGATGTTGGGACGTTAGCGGGGCGTCCTGTCCCGACATATGGGATGGTACCCTATCTAGGTGTCCGGTGGAACATCCTGCTGGGACCCGAATTTTTGATAGTAACAGCATCTCATGCTACTTGCACAAGGATAATGTTTTGCATTGCCAAAAATTCATGATTTCATGGAAAGATTTAATGTGATGTTGAGCTGAAATGATTCGAACCTTGATTGATCATATTTTGAACCATAAAGTTCACCGTGTTTGAGGTATAGCTCGTCATTTCGATATTTGTTCAAGTTTTTTTAATTCATAGCTGGCTTGCTTTAATGGCAGCATATAGATTGATGTTATAGGATACTGGATACCAGTGAATGAAACATTGAACCATGCTTTAGAGACATATTTTCAAAAGCTATGTTAATTTCTTCCTCTCAAACTCCTTACTGTATTTTGGATGTACCTCATTTTGGTTGATATTCTGTTAAGGACAATTATAGTCAATGCCAACAAGACTAAGACCCTGTCAACATTATTATAGGTAGTAGAGCTTTGGGTGGTAGAGCTTTCGTTGGTGGAGCTTTTGCTAGTAGAGCTTCTAATAAAAAGGTTTTTTGTTGTCTGGTAACTATATTTTTGAGGTGCTATAAAACTTTTAACATCTATTTGGTAACCAAACTGAAGAAAATACTTTTAGTACCAGGGAACAACAATAAAGGATATTGCATACTATTTTCAATTATTTAACTATTTGTACCATCAAAAACTGTTATTATTAATGTATCCTTAATTTATAGATTTTTTTTGATATTTTAATCTATATAATATAATACATAATAATTTTTTATAGTTTTGTAAAATATAACAATATCTCTAAAATATTATTATGCTATGATAAAATTATACAATATACTAATACAATTATGATATTAGAATAATAATAATGGTAATACTATAATATTATTATAATATAATATAATACAATAAATCTTTATTGTTTATTATATTATAACATTAGTATATTGTACCATCAAAATTGTTGCTATAAACTATTATCAATTTTAAAATATTAATAATATAATAAATTAAAAATATCGCATGATTACGGTATAAAAAAATAACTTAAATGGTTATGGAAATTAAAAGTTTTAAATTAATCTATAAAAAATTTATGGACTCAGGTCTTTTGGATGAGAATTTGCCTTCCAAACTCTCAAGTAGAGCTTTTATCCAAAAGCTCCAAATTGAAGCTTTCCCTAGTAGACTGTTTTTAGTTTTTGGAGGAGTTAGAAAGACATTTCAAAATTTTTTCTTAACATCTTAAAATCATCCAAAAGAGCTTCTGGCCCTTGTAGAAGTATTTTTTGGTCTTCCAAAAGCAATGTGAAACATGTCTAGTTGCATGTGTTTTAGGACAACACTTTTGTATCTAATAGAAATATTCTGTTTGATTGTCCATGGATTGTTCTGTAGAGTACCTGACAATGTTAAATACATGGTAGTGCTATCAAAAATCTTGTGAATGACAAGTTGGTAGCAACTATTCTGTTTGGTTGGCATAAGACTGATCTTCTATTAATCTTTATCTATGGTGTAAGTTATGAATTATACAAAACGTACGTAGGAAGGTTTAAGAAATAAACTGTAGAATACTAAATTATGGTTCATCATGACATTTTAAAACAATTGTGAAACGTTTGAGACTTGGAGGGAGTAGTTCTTTGAGTTGTTTTTTTCTTTCCTTATTTATCATATTTAAAGCTAGCTTTGCTTATCAAAATTTTGTGTTTGTGTGAAGTAAGTTTCATAGTTTTTTCATGTCTTATATTTGCTAAAGCTTGATCACTATTCCTTTTATCAAGTTGTATAATTCTTCTCTGTGATGAATTTATTCACTACTTAATGTATGCTTCCTCGAACTTATATCTAGTCTTGCCTATGTCACTGTACTCTGTCCAGAAAGTGATAAATAGGCAATAATTTCTGAGGTGTCAGTTGTTTTTCTTGCTTGCAGCAATTCCACTCTCAGATGACCACAAGCCAAATAGAAGTGATGAGCGCAAGAGAATCGAGAATGCCGGGGGAGTTGTTATGTGGGCTGGTAAGTCTCCTTCCATTTCCCTAGAATGCTTTCATTCTCATGGTTCTGTTTAGTTCAAGTCTGCAATTTGCGTAAGGTCCTTGCTGTAACTGTTTTTATTTTTCTAGCATGATACATCAAAAATTACGGTTCAACCGATGTTTGAAATATTAGCATCCACAAGCTACAATGTTAAGTATTTATCTTCAAATTGGAAATTGTTCTTTATGCTGTTATGCTTCCACTGTTTCTAGGATAATAGCTGGTGGATCAGATATTGTTCCTAATGTATAGATGATAAGGTGACTGACAGAACTCATGCATCGAACTTTAAGGTAGAGGAACAAAGCAAAGCTCAAAAATTACTTGTTGATTATCAAAGATTGAATTAAACAACTGATTGTCCTTTTCTGTCCAAAGCATTAAACTCTTGATTTTGTTGTGTGCTAGGTTGTTTTACCTGTTCTGCATGCTAATTACATCTGGAAAGAAAAGATTCAGCATTTTGAGTGATCACGCAATTGTAAGTTGTAACTGTTAGTTAATTAGGGGGCTTTGGTTGGCAGGTACTTGGAGGGTAGCAGGTGTATTGGCAATGTCACGTGCATTTGGTAACCGCCTTCTAAAACAGTTTGTTGTGGCCGAGCCTGAGATTCAGGTATCTGATCATGCTGAGAAATCTAAATCAACTTTTAGCTCTTTTACATGACCATTCTTGCTTGGTAATTTTAGAGAGTTTAGAGCATATCCTTCCTCGTTTTGCCATTTTTCTCAATGCCAAGCAATGGCCAGACAGTTTGATGTTTGCAATACTGAGATAACAGTTCAAGCATTCACTTGGGATTACTTTAGTTCATATGCTACAAATCTTATTTATGTGTTGCAACTGGAAAAGTCGATATCGATATATGTTATTTTCAGGTAGTCAGATATTCTGGCCAAAGTTTTACTTTGAGTGCCTTTGCTAGGAGAGGACAGCATTACTAATAAGTAAATTAGTGATGGTGCATATCATATATTTTCTTTTTTATTCTCATACTTCTGGTGAGATTTGATTTTGAAATAATGTTGCGAGTTCCTTGCTAGTCTATTATTTCTGTCAAACTGCTTAGTATCTGTATTCAGTACTCCATATTGGTACATGATGCCATCTCCTTAGCATCTTAGACCTTTTTCTAACATGACAAAACGTGCTTAGTATTGGTGTATCCAGTGGCTATGCGTGCACTAATTTTACGTCTCTAGAATATTGAGTTTGAAAATAATTAACACATACATATTCAGTGCATTAACTAATCCTGCAGCATGAAGAACTAAATGGAAGGACATTAAGGGAATATATATGCACTCAGGCTGGGTCCAGAACCCACTTGCTAGTTATGTCAGATCCTTGGGTGATGTCTTGTGCAGCGAAATAAATTATATGGATTCATTAGTGATGTATGTGGTGCAAATCAACCAAAAAATAGGAGTGCATTTATCAGTTCATGTCAATATAAAACTTTCAAGGCAATGGATACATTTTGTCAGTTGATGAATCTACAGCCTTCCATCAGATACATCTTCCAATTGAATCACAAGTGCATTAATTGCACATGCTGAGTTCTGGCAGTTTTAAATTTTAATCTCAATTATCTGAAAATGTCCAGCTGAAAAGAATTTTGTACTATGTAGAATCCTTCATTTTGCTCTTTATATGCTGCCTCCTACAAAATTCTAAGTTCTTGGAGTTGAATGCATAACATACAAAAACTGTTTAGTGCACATTGAATAATTTTCTTCTCACCCCCTCCTCCCACCATGCACGTTGCATCTCTCGTATTATATGTTGCTGCTGCATTTGCTTTGCAACTAGGAGAGAGACAAAGGAAAATGTGATGGGGACCATTAATTAGAGATACTGAGGGTGACAGAATGAAAGAGATTGGGGGCCAACTCTCTTTTCCCTGTTCACTGAATTTTAAGCTTTTGTTGTTTATAGAACTATTTTATATTCTCATGTCTTACATGTAATAAATCAATTTATTAATATATTTATGGTTGTGTTATTAACAAAAAAAAATTAAAAAATAATATAACTATTTTCTAGGAAGTATTATTCTTATCTAGAGTTTTATTGAACCAGTGGATGACTTTGTCTTCTAAAAAACATATTTGGCATTAAATAACTAGGTTACTAGATAGTAGGCAGAAGATGCTTTGTGCATAATATGTATTGATGCATGTATATATCTATTCTTTAATGTAGATTTATATATTTATGAAATCTGTGCCTATAAGATTAACATTGTACAAGTGATTTTTCTGCACGTGGACCTTATTAAGACTTTAAATTTATGAAGGCACCCTTTAGAAATTTAACTGTGACCTGCAGATAAATGGTTTTACATTAGAGCTCCTTTGATAAATTTCCAACTTGTATCACATCTGATTTATTAATATCTTTTATAAAGTCAAGCCTTGCATTTGCTTGATATTTACTACAAGTTCCTAAGGAGTAATACAAAGATGTAAAAACAGGGGACTGGGTGTAATTGGTCATCATGCTAGTCTCTCACCTGTGATACCTGGTTTGAAGCTCTATTCAGGCTTTTTTATTGAAGAGGATTATATGTGAAGAAAGTGTGGCCAACATTTTATACATTCTATCCTTTCACCATTTTTTAGTTGTGCATGATCAAACTACTTTGTATGCAAGGCATCCATATATATCTTGTCCTTCAACCTATATTTGTTGGCCTTGCATTCAATTTTTTCCTCACTAATTAACTTTTAGCTGGCTTACTAGCTAGGAAGTTTTGATTGTTTGTAAAAATGCATTTTTCTTGCCAATATTTGTGCTAAGAGTATAACATAAGTAGGTCTCATAAAAGTGCATGATTTAAGGTACAGTTTGGATCTCTGTCTACTTAATACATTTCTGAGAGGCAAGTAATTCCAAATCTCAAATGACTTATTATCAAGGATTGCCTTTTTAGTCATTTAAAATATATCACTAATTGATATGATTTGAAATCTCAATTTGCTTATTGCATTTATGAAGGGCAGCAATTTCCAAATTCAAAACGATATACTGCAGAGGCTGCCTTCCTGCTTAGGAAACTAATGTGTTAGTCTAGAATCCAAGTTGTTTTCTTTTGTTCTTTAGACATTTGGTGAGATTTATGGATGAGTGACGTTAGCATTGTGACTCCAATTAATCCTGCCGATGCTTTTTCCACAACAATTGGCATGTAATATTGTATTATTGCTTTATTTGACACTATCATATGTGCAAGAATATTTATGTACTCTGAAACAATGTGAACATTTATGATGGCATATCATAATGTGCTATAGAATGTTATTTTATTTTAACTTCTTTCTGCAGGAACAAGAGGTTAATGATGAATTGGAGCTCCTTATTTTGGCTAGTGATGGGCTGTGGGATGTGGTACCAAATGAGGTCAGTTTCTCGTTTACAATATGTTGGTAAGCCATGATGTGTCTTGTAGATATTATTTTATTATGTAAATATTGTAGTTGAGATATGAATTATAAATATTGACATGGACATAGGGAAGTTGCCTGTTCATGTGCAGTTAGTGTTTCTTCCTTATTTAAGACATCACAATAATTATGTTTCCTTCCTTGCTTATGTTGAGAAAGTTGCAAAGGGAAGAAAGTCACTACAGTGTTTGTTGAAGTCCTTCTATGATATAGGCTGGTGCTTGATATTATGATGAGATAGCTATTTAAAGTGGCAATTTATGACCCGACCCAAAAACTCAACTTGCAAATGACCCACTTTAAGCTGGTTTGGGTTTGACATAAATGGGTTTGCGTCATAAATGGATCAACCTGTTTAGACTTGTTTGTCCAATAAGTTTTGTTCGGATTTAGACCTTTGAGCCATTTAACTCGCATTTAACTTGTTTAAGATTTGTTTAACCCGTTTAAAATCTGCTTAATCAGTTTTTGTGTTGTGTAACCCCACTTGCTTAACTTATTTAACCCATTTAAATCCATTGAATCCATTAAAAACCTACTTAACTTGTTTAACCCATTTAAACTGACTTGATATGTTTAATAAATGGGTTATGTGGGTCAGGTTGGGTTACCTATTTAAGAAGCAGATTGGGTTCGGATCAGAATTTGCAATCTGTTTAATAAAAAGGTTGATTTTGGGTTGACGAATTTTTGACCCGATTGCTTCTAACCCAACTCGTATGTGACTTGATCTGATTTGATTGCCACCCCTACTAAAATTTATTGGTCTGATCTTTCGCAAGTTGGTGCATCTCTGAGAAGAGATCAGCCACTCTGTTCCCGGTGCCGAGTAGCAGTCTCTGTGCTGCTGACAATTTGAATTGCAGTAGTCTGTAGATATTGTGGAGCTATCGGGCATATCCCTTTGGCTTTGTGGTTGGTGTATTTCCCACTCACCTCATTTCGTGTTGCTCACTCTTGCAACAGGTCTCAAGGGAATTTCTTGTTTAAGTTGCAGCTGGAACATGGGTAGGCTTGCCGCAAATATGAATACAACTTTGTTAGAAAGTTGCTTCTTAAGCTGCTAGCTGTTCAGCTTAAAGAGTTACGGTTGTCTGTTTGATCTAATGCAGAAACTGATTGCAGCTATATGGCACGTTACAACATGCGACTGGCTGGTCAGAAATGCTTGACATTTATTTTTGTTGTTAGTGGCCAAATGAAAATTTTTGAGTGGACAATAGCCTGTAGAGGAACTGACACTTGAGGGGTGGAAGGTTGATTGTTGGTTACATCTCCCATGAAGATAGGTCACCTTGGCAATAGAGAGAGAGAGAGAGGAGGAGGGGGGGGGGGTGCAGAGAGAATATCTATAAATTTTTATGGGTAATAAAATTCCTTCTGAAATAATTTGTCTCGGGAGATGATTTTAACCAAGTATTTCCTATGAAACTTGAGGGAGGTTTCGCATGTGATGCATTATCATTAATAGCCATGAATTCGTGGGCCACGGAGACAATCATTATGGAGTATCAACTAAGAAAGGCCTGCCAGGTAGGGATTGGAGGAGTTGGAAGACCCTTTCACCAGAAATATATATATTTAAAATGAGAATGGCCCCAAATGGAGGTGTTTTGAGAAAAACATTTTGAACAGGGAATCATGGAAAACACTTCACAAACTATTGTGGTCCTAGAACATTGCTAGTCCTCTATAATAGGAGAGAGATCACTTGCCATGAAAGGGGAGCTGTTAACAGGGCAGCATACGGCTTTGATGAGGAGCAGTACTTTCTTCTACTTCTATTCATTTTTCTTGGTTTTATTATGTACTATTTTATGCCCTTGTGAATGAACGCATGTATATGTATTATTAATTCGATGATGAACTGTAATATTACATCTGTCCTCATTGGAGTGATTTCTAACTAATTTTTTTCTAGTTTGGGCCTAGGATAGCTCAGACTATTGGTAACTTGATTATATGTTTTTCTCGTGGAATTCTTCTTCATGTATTTCTTTTTATTCATCTTGTTGTTGTGTGATATTCTTTCATTTATGCTGGTTAACTAGGATGCTGTTTCACTTGCAAGAATGGAAGAGGAGCCAGAGGCTGCAGCTCGGAAGCTGACAGAGACTGCCTTTGCACGTGGAAGTGCGGACAATATAACATGCATTGTTGTAAGATTTCACCATGACAAAATGAATGTAGATTCTCCTTCCCCTTCAGCCGCTGATCAGAATTGATATATTTTGATTTTAAATTATCTACCCTGTATGGACCTCAAGCTGGATGCCTGCAATTATAGCAAGGCGGACGGCCGCTTGTATGTTCCTTTGGTTGTCGTGACCATACTTGCTTTTGGGATGCTTGTCAATATATTTTGTTGCTAAAGTTAGCGACCAAGTCATCTGGACATTGCCGGATGGTCACTGGGTCCTTCCTTCCTTCCTTGCTTTCTTTCTTCCAATTAGGTACATCTTCATTTTGGTCCCAGGAATTCTTGATCCTGTACTCAGGTTGCCCAGCATGTGTAAATATTTATTGGTATTGAGTGGACTTCTTTTGAACGCAATGAGCAGTTGCAATTTGCTGTATTAGATGGGGAAGCAGTTTCTTGTTTTCTTGTCTCTGCGCTAATCTTGCATGCATCATGGATGGCGCGCGAACGCAAGTTAAAGGGCAACTCAAATGTTTGATCTTTTATTGGCAAGAAAAAAAAAAAAAATCCCGTATGGATGTTCGGGAAAGTGGTAAAAGGAAGAAAATGCTTTTATGGCTTTTAGAGTTGTTAGGCGAAGTTACTTTGCCTATTTGTTTGAAAGCAATAGCTCCTTTTGAATCGGCATTGTGATTTGTGATGGGCGAAAGCTGAGTGAGCTTGTGGAGTGGGATTTCGGAGCGTAGCATTGCTCCAAAATAAAAGGGGCAAATCAGCTAAACTTTCTCCATGTGCGTGCACCTGTGTGTGAGCTTTTCCGTTGCCCAACAATGGAAAATACTAGGAGGTCACTGCTCCATCCCTTGCTTTCATTTAAGCGGGAGGAGCACAATTCCCAAAAGCCTTGATTGAAATTCTCTCTTTTCCTATCCTAGTTTTATGAGAGTCAGGATTAGTCCATCCTGGCCCAAAGTTTTGGGGAGGTGGGGAGGAGGTGAGGTTGGATGATCAATGATTCATCAGCACCCTGTGAAAATGCAGCAAGCTCTGTCGTAAAAGATTCCAGAGAACTCAGTTCACACAACTTTATCATCAGGGCATTCACCATAAAACACCTGCTGGAGGATCTGATGTACAGTATGTTACAATGTCCAAATCGAATTGGGCTTGAGTATTAATATACGAAAAGTTTGCAGAGTGGCTCATCCTCCATAACGATAATCCCTCTTTATCATGCTAGAAGAGCTTGCAATAATCTTCACCCAGACAACATGATACATGGCATGTCAGACCTGTAGCTCCTCAGCAATAACCATGGTTTTGCCTTTAGCATGCCCTCTGGAGAACCCTGCGACTAACGGACCAGTTATCTGGAGGCACAACCATCCATGTGACTCAAACCGATGCCCGATACTAGCAAACTCAGTCGATAATTTCCGCCCTCCCCATTCCCGCGTTATTTTCAGGAGGCATTCGTCGTTTTAAAATCTAGAGTGGATTCGTAATGATTTCCACAAGCATTCAGATGTTCCATGTTATGACGTCTCATCATAGACCGTAAATAGTTACTCCCTTAAATTGGAAAAACCTTTCTTTTTCCCCCAGCCTACCAATTGTAACAAGGAACCAATAAAAAATCCTACTCCACTATGGAATCAAATTACTTAGCTGCTTTTACTAAGGAAACTTAACTCGTACCGTTTAAAGCAGCGCAATAATCAACAGTACAATTCTTCGCGTGAGGGCTACCCGGAGACATGAATGTGGACACCAGCTCCACTGGAACCAGACAAGTCGCCACTCAAACAAGAAGACTCTGATTTCAGAAACTAACATCTGGACAACGGAAAGAAGTTTGCTGAAGAATTTACCAGCTTAATGAAACAATCTCCAAGTCTATCTCAACAAATCTTTTAAACAATGAACTTTTAATTTAATTTGAGAAACCAAGTTGAAGTTGCTACAGCAAAAATACCTGGCTAAGAGAATTGATGGAAATATAAAGACATTGCAATAGAGGCGATCCTGAATGCAGTGCTTCTATGATTACCTGCTAATGATGCTGACGGACCACTCAGCAGAGAAAAATTCAAAACATACGGTGCTTCTACGAATTTAACAGACACTTGCTACAATTTTCATTCTTACAGTGCAAAATTTTGAATGATCAGACGCTGCATGGTTCATAGACGCCCCTCGCAAGGATGAGAATAGGCTAGTTCCCAGGACCAAAAAAATAAAATTATCACCAGATGGCTGTTGAGGGCTTAACAAAAATGTGTATGGTTATTTGGCGGTTACCGGCTCACTCCTCCCACACGATATACCGATGTAGTTTTAAGTAGTAGTATCACAATTTTGACAGGTAACATCAAGTAAATATATTACTTGTTTGACTGTGCCTACCCGTAGTGAGTTTTCCTTTTTCCTCGAGTTTTTCCTATCATCCTCGCATGAAAGAATAAGCACCTGAGAACTAAGCACTGTTAGTTCAAAACCAAATGGGAAAAAAGGAAATGAAGAAAAAGAGCTTTCAACGATGAAATCCCTCCTTCCTGCTCTAGTTGGAAATTGTACAGCTATTAATCCTTCCAGCTATCTTTGTTCAATCTCCGTGATGCAAGACCCTTGGATGATGGATTTGATAAAAGATTAGATGGTGTTTTGGGCGCCTCCTCATCATCCCAACCATCTTCCCAGTTGTTATTCCAACCATCAGCCTCATCTGTTTCCTTCTTCCCTCCAGTTGAAACAGGTAAGGCTACCTCAACCTTCTGGTATTTAAGGCCATCTTCTTGGTGATACATCTGCCGGTATCTGATGCATAACCAAGCTGCTCCTATGAGTACAACAGTGGCCATGAGCACAAATATAATCGAGGCACGCAGAGGAATATTGATAAATCCAGACAACTTAGATGCTTCACTCCTTCTGACTGAACTGGAGATCATATTCCGCAAATTGAGGCTGCAATGTCCTTTCCCTGCTTTCAAAATAATCGTGGTGTCACTCGTGCCATCACTGACAGAAACCTTCACCTGCATTATCCAAATTGGAGAGGCTCCACTGAGATACGAATGTTTCCAGAAGTAAAAAGAGTATACAGGTCCAGGTTCATTGTATAGCTTTTATTTCTGATATAATCAACAGTTTTGAGGCACAGGATAAGAGTTCTCCATGAGGAAATACTCGGCTCTAACAGCTGTCTACAAAAAGGTATCCAGGTTCCTTGTGGTTGGCATCTCTAAAGCATAGCCATGGAATTGGAATTCAACATTGCTTCTCATAAAAGCAGCAATTGTAGCAAGTTTAAAAAAATGTCATAAATTGAAATTTGTCAAAAAAATTGTTGAAAGAGAGAGAGACCTGAATTAATTGGCAAAATAGAACAAAGTCGAGAAAATTTTCAGGATGTTTTGGACAATTCATAGTAATTAGAAGTCATGACAAATCATAACAGTACATCTTTTCCAGCAAGTCACGATGAAATCAGGACACAATCTTATAATGAGAGGTAGTAAAGAAGAGGAATTTTGAAACTGAAGAATTAAAGATTCAATGTTTATATTATAAAGTTTGGAAACATATAGGCATTTTGCTTCCTAAAAAATTTATTTCCGCATTTGCATTACCATAGATTATTCAATTGCAACTAATCAAGGCTAACAAACAAGATATATCTTCCACCAGACCATACACAAGCGTTATTCTTGCAAACTGATCATGGACTTATTAATCGTTTTCTATAAAACTCTTCACCAGTATAAGGTAATTTTGTCTTTAACAAATAAGCAACAAAGCAAATTTAAAGATTTACAAGAGGGTTCAACAATACTGGGTGTATAATGATCAATACGAATACTGGGTGTCCAGTAGTGAAGAAGAAGAAGAAGAGGCCAACGATAATAGCCTACAAATCAATAAAACCTAACACATCATTATCATGTGAGCAAAAGACATTCATTCCACCCATGGCTTTTTAATAGCATCTAAAGAAGCCTACTAGTCTGGAACAACATTAGCATCATAAAACCCATGTATTGCAGTATAAGGTCAGACTACCCAAGCATTAGCAACCCACTTAACATCTTTAAGACAATTGGAAGATATCACAATATTTTGCCAGCAGATATGAGGAAGACCACCTTAAAAGAGTTGATTGTCACTCTCCCTGTTCTAGTTCTAATCTTGATCTCAAGGACACAACATAGAAAGAATCTGCTAATCCTTTTCAACCTTGCCATCAGGTGAAGTTACATGCCCCCTCCCCCTCCTCCCCCCCTAATACACCCACCCCCCCCCACCATGGCTTTTTAATAGCATCTAAAGAAGTTTACTAGTCTGGAACAACATTAGCATCATAAAACCCATGTATTGCAGTCTAAGGTCAGACTACCCAAGCATTAGCAACCCA
Source organism: Elaeis guineensis (assembly GCF_000442705.2). Classification (NCBI taxonomy): domain Eukaryota; kingdom Viridiplantae; phylum Streptophyta; class Magnoliopsida; order Arecales; family Arecaceae; genus Elaeis; species Elaeis guineensis. The sequence goes on along the minus strand of NC_025994.2, from coordinate 119,906,513 downwards.
CTCAACATCTGTAAGACAATTGGAAGATATCACAATATTTTGCCAGCAGATATGAGAAAGACCACCTTAAAAGAGTTGATTGTCACTGTTCTAGTTCTAATCTTGATCTCAAGGGGCACAACATAGAAAGAATCTGCTAATCCTTTTCAACCTTGCCATCAGGTGAAGTTACATGCGCCTCCCCCCCACCCCTTCTTCTTCTCAAACCCTCCATACCCCACCAAACCTATGATATGCACTAAAGATAAAGGTCTCCCTCATGCCCTACCATAGCTTACTAGCTCACCAGTTTCAAAAAGTGCATGAACACAAACATGTCCATTCCTGTACATTTGCACAATATAGTCACGTGAGAATGTTTAAAGGAATGCAGGATATATGCTAAGTAAGGCAGCTTCACAAAGGTAAAGGAAAACCATTTATTTTAGATTTGCCACTGTTTGAGTTCACTAGGAATATTAATATCAAACATTAAAATATCTGGATCTTAGATTCACCCTTCCCATTTATAAGTCTAGAATATTTTCTTCTATCATTTATGTATGCATAATGATTTAAAATGCATTCACCGGAGTGCCAGTTTTTGCAATGATGACATTGTATAAATTGGATAAACTAAGATATATACCTCTTTATTTTCGTTCGCTGGAAGTAGAACTTTATCAGGATCTAGATTGACAAAACTGGGAGCAACAATGTTAACATCAAGGGATCCTGTACCTTTATTCTGAATCAGGAGTGAAAGAGCTAGCGAATCTGGTAAAAAAACAATAGTAACCAGGTAAATAATTTTCTAGAATTGGTGTGAACCTAAGTATAATTTTTTCCTGCTAACATATAACCTGGAAGACTATTCATAGCCAATGAAAATCAGAGTATATCCTATAAGGAATTCAATAAGATTGCTTACATAATGCAATAATGGCAAGAATTGGAATAGTACCTTATCGTCTACTACCTGAGTATGAGGCAAAAACATGTGTTGTTTAATACTTTGTGCTTCCCACTGAATCATACAATAATTGTCTCATCAGCATGATGCAACCGTATAGAGGGTTGACATATATTGCACCATATTGGGTGAAAATGCAAGGACCCTCTAAGGCAATTGCACAGACTGAACTATCACATTTAAGAAGCATGCACGACTGAAAATGTCAATTTTCAACAAGCACAAAGAAGAGAAGGCAACATTGTCAGAAGGCCTGTGAAAATATATTTTATTTTTGGAGAATGTTTTGGTAACCATTCAACATACTGGACCTTGTTTAGATAATTATATTTCTCCCTGCCAACACAAGATGAGCAGCTACATGCACAAAAAGACAAGAAGTTATTTCACGATAAAGTTGACAATGGTATTATTTATCACCTAAATTTTTAAACAATTAGACACTGTTTATTTTAGCTATTTCTTCCCATGTACATTTTATCGGTGATAAGCATATTAATGTTTCCTGGTGCCTTGAGATATTTTAGATTGCCTAATATATGTTCCTCATGTCTTCTTTACAAGCTGATCATGTAGCTTGTTTTTGCCTCAATCTTCTTTCTTAGTTTTGACAATACATATACGCTATCTTAGGTGGGTCATGACTACTTTTTAATGCATGTGGTTCTAGAGTCAACACGTCTGCTCCCCATCAAGGAACATTGCAGACTTGTAAGATTAAGGAAAAGATGGTTCTCCTAGCATTGTTTGAAATCTTCACAATTTTTGCAATAGTGCTGTGTATCTTTCAGTGCTGATGTGCAATAAGACCTGTCACGGCTCGGAATAATATAAGTTTTTTAGGAACTAATATATGATCCAAGATGCAATACTAAAAAATGCTAGTTATGCTGGTACGAGCAGTTTAAACAGGTAAGTTTCCTATAACTTCTCAGTTTTTTTTCCTTCCAACACATATGGGAAAAAAAGGCATGAACACAGATGCAACAAGTCCAAAACTTGATGAAGAAACAGAAAAAGACCAAAGGCCTGCATCAAGTACCTTTTCCAGGAACTCTAAGGCAAGCAATGAACTTGCTCTCCTCGTCAATGCATCTGTTAGATGGATCGCACTCTTCCACATGGGAATCCACCACGGGCAATTGTTTGGAATCTGAATCCTTATCTGATCTTTGCTTCCCATTGTTATCTTCTGCCTTTGGCTCCTGCAACTGCTTATCTTTCTTCTCATCTGAACTTTTCTTTGAATCATCCTTCTCAGGACCTTTTTTGGTTTCTTCTTGCAATCCTTTGTCCTGATCTCCATCTTTCCGTTCTTTATCAATCTTGACGGGTGGAGAAATTTGAGTACGATTCGAATCCAGAACGGGGTTATTCTTGTCTGAGAAGCCCTTCAGATTGTCCTGAACCTGAATTCAGAAGATACAAAACACGTCAAACAGTAAACATTAAAAAATGGAAGGAAAGCGCACGGTACCTCACAATACATTGTGTTGACCTCCAATTAGAGTTATCAAAAATATGATTTTTTTTTTTTTTTTGGCGTTTTATGATTGTCAAAATGAAAGATGTCAAAAGATCACGCGCCAATCTACTAAACCTAAACTAATCTCATTTGAAGTATAACAACACCAAACTACAGGAGCACTACTATGCCTGCAGTCTATTGACATATATCTCGTAATACATTATGAATTTATAACAGATCATCTCAAGAAGAGTTAGCCCTAATTTACTGCTATCAGCTAGGAATTTTCTAAACGGCATCAGCCAACCATTGCAAGAACATGACTATAGAAGAAACGAAAGGAAATAACAAGAGAAGTCTACCACAAATAGATTGTTCCCTGAAAGAGAAAGGAAAACAAAAATGTTTTATTTTGTGAATCCTATTTGCTAAAAATTTTCTCTTTTACACTCAGAATCGCTTGAAGATGGCTTAAATATGGATTCTTTCTCACCTCTGTTGCATCTGCGGCATCGGAAAAACGAGGCAGAGAGAAGACAACCAGCAAAGGAAGCATCAGGAAAAGAACACCACTCGCCTTCATCTCTCCTTCGCTTCTTCTTGGAGGCAGATGAAAAAATAAGGGAGCAAGAAAAAAATCTATGACTATCTCCCTCCCAAAAAAAAAAAAAAAACCCTAATCGCGTTCCATTCCTCTCGTTGACCTCAGAATCGAATCAAGAACGCACGTCGTTGGGGGAATCTAATTTTCTAGAAAACAAAGCAAAGCTCGGAATCCGATCCCAAGAGGCTTCTCCAAGAAGACGAGTGCCGGGGATTCGTCTCTCTCCTCCTTTCCCCGAGATCTACCAGCCTCGAGCGCCCACTAAAGAAGAGAAAAAAGGAAAGACCCCCTTCTCCGAAGTCGACAAGCGGAGGGAGCCGGGGGAGGTTGGAACTTGGAACAGAGTCCAAGGACTGCTTTTGTATGAAGGGACACTGTTGAGTCAAAAAAAGGTCCCCGGCAGGACTAGAGGAATTCGTAATAATTTGTATGCGAGAACTCCAATCAACCGTTAAATGGATAGATGGGAGTTTGATCTGAAAATACGCATAGAGATTTTATGTTTCTGTAAGTTTTCATGTGTGTCAGTTGGGCAGCGGGGAGGGGATCTTTGGTTGATGGGTTGCGCCCGAAGGGGCTGGGTGAAGGTGGGCCGAGATTTGGTCCAAAGCCCAGCCCAATGTTTTTAAGTCAAAGGGGGAACGTCTTCTACCCCACTGTCACCCACCACATGGTGCCAAGTTACTTCCAAGTTGATGCATCTGAGATAGTGGAGCAAGTAGCTACTGGGAATCACAAGAATCTAGCCTATGTTTTGATGATTTCTTTTATACCTGTTTGAAAAGAAATGTCACGTTTATGGCAGGTGAGGATAGGAGTACTCTTCTCTCAGACCTTGGTTTGAGGAAATATGCAAGGTTTAGCTTTACATACAAGGTTCGCACTGGCTTGGATTTGGGTGCAGCTCCGCAGAAAGAAATGAATGGTTTAAGAAGATGAAATTGGTGGAGTTACTGTAATTTAAGCTGTCTTAGTTTCATTATAATAAATCATGTGTAAAACTTAACCTATTAGGAGAAGGATCGGCCTAGCTAGGCTAATAAACCACCCTAAATGTGGGACAATGATAGTTGGTAGATAAGACAAGCAGGAAGTGGTATGTGTGCGTTTTAAAACTATTTTCTCCTATGTGTAGCTTGTAAGTTGATATTGATTGTGTATCGGCAAATGTTCTAGTCTATAGTTGATGCCAAATAGGATCGTGCTCCCTGATAATTGAATAATGAGAAAAATAACTTAACATCCACTCTACTAAAATATTATTTTATAAGTTGATTTGTCAAACACGTACCAGCAACTAATCCAGCATGAAGGCCCCATCATGTAGCGCCTTATATTTCCATTTTCCTATCAACTATGACTTGACTGCTTGTGATGTTCATGACTAATATGCTACTCATCAAGGATGTGATTCTTTCTTTTGGAAAATAGAAGTGTGGGTGAGGGTTACCCATGAGACAGCTACAACGTGGCATTATTCTCCAAGCAAGTTGCTAATTGGTGCTTGTCTAGTGCCTATTTTAGCAACCGCATGGAGGCCACATATATAGCTTTAAGATGCACAAACTTCTCAATGGGAATCAGTATCAATCAGCATGAGTGCCAATTGGGTTGGGTAGGCTAAACCATGAGGTGATGAAAATAGATAATAGTGGGTTGCGGTCCAATTTGTCTTGTATCCAACTGGTTATAGAATTGGATCCAAAATCTGTTTACTTGATGCTAGGCCAGGTTTATGGTGAACAATTTTAGGATGTTTCTACTTGCCTGCACAAATACTCAACCTGCAGGGAGTTGGGTCGCCCAAAACTCAGCCTACATATCCAGGCTAGAGGTCCAATTCATGTCAAAATGTTAGTCAATTCAATGTATGCAAATTATGAGTTCCATTTGCAATCCTAGACAGTGAAATAAACAACATATACAATTATGTTTTTCTTGAAAATCTTTAGGCTGACATATCTCTTTTTTCTTTTTCTTTTCGAGCAAGGTTTCATATAAGTGCCAGAAGAATTACCCATCCCTGCAAGTAGTAGAGAGAAACCTCCAGTGATGAATTGCCATGCAATCATATTAGAGGCTGTGGATGTGTTTTTTATACAAATTGTTTATAACTTTGAAAGATCTCTCTGTGCATGTGTTTGTGCATGAAGTATTGCATGACCATAATGCAATGGCTTTTCGATACAGGCTTGGAACTAGATTTTTTATGCAAATTGTTTGTAACTTTGAAATACTTCTCTTTTTGTGTGTATATGTGCACACACCGTAGCATGATCATGATGCAAACATGGTTAAGCTTCTAACTATCTGCAAACAAGTATAATTAGAGTATCAGACCCAATTTGGAATTACCATGCATATTTGAACGGGATGAAATATTAAAAGAAAAAACAAAATGTAATAATAATGAACTCTATTTAGGTTAGTATGCATATTTATTCTATTGATCCATCACACTTTGCGAACAAAAACTGGTCAACGATGGCCCATGATAAAACCAAGAGAAAACAATATTGAAACGTCTGATAGCATCATGGACATTCAGAAAACTATATTTCATAGAGCTATAATCAAGTTTAATAACTCGGTCCTCATATTTTATTTTTTTTTGGTAAGAAGAAGATACTTTATTGCAGTATCAGGAAAGAGTGTGCAACAAACATGATAACAGGACCTGAAACAAAGGACAATAAACCATACAAACACAGACCTGGTAACAATGACAGGAAGCCATACCTAAGAACAAATGGGCCAACCAAAATTCCTCCAACTGACTCCCGGCCAAGACCCAATACAATATGTACAGACTTATATGCAAAGAGTACAAAAGAAGAGGAGTAAAACGTAACAAACCCAGTATACATAAGATCCAACCAAAAAACTATATAAACTATAAGAACACCGTCCAGACTTTGTGAAGTAATGATCTGAGAACAGCCAGCATACTACAATCCCAGAAGAAACCTGTACTCTGTGAAGTGAGCTTTGAAGATTTGAAAGACTTCTTAAATAATAAGTGAACCATGTTTGCAGAGGTGAAAAGCAGCAATGTACATTTCTGTGAAAAGTGATAGGCCAATGATTTATGAAGACCTGAATGTATAAAGAAACATGAGCAGATGTTGTTTCTAGTTGTTGAAAAGCATAGCCTGAATGTATACATGAGTCATAGAATAACCATTCTGAGAGTAACTGTAAATGATTCATGATGAAAATACAAGCATATAAGCAGCTGTCTGTGTTGTCCAGAAGCTGTGGAAATGTAAAAAGATGAAGATGCACAACATATGATGTATGGAGGGTTGAACATTGATTACTCCAGAGTTGTAGATTCAGTAAGAACAGCAAGAAAACTAAGCAGCCTGATGAAGTGCCAAACTCGAAGCCTGAAATCTTGTATATTAAACATGAAGAATACAAACCCTTGAACAGAACCATCCATGATGTATATCTCTGAACCATTTTATGGGATGAAACAGCAAATGATACTGGAACATAAAGCAAAGAACAGTTGATGAAGTCAGCAACAAGCAACGAACAATTAAAGAGAGAAGCAATGATTATAATGTTCCCATGGAAGGAAAATACAACAGGAAACAGTATTAAGAAAGTCACCCTGCACAAACAAATGAAAGATAAGTTAGGTAAAACACTCAAAATATTTTCATATTCTCTTTTTTTTTTTTTTTTTTTTTTCTGTTCTTTCTATTTTCTTTATTTTCCATTCTTTTTTGTTTATTTCTTTTTTCCTTTTTCCTTTTTGATCTCCTTTGTCATTTTTTTCTCTCTTGTTCTCTCTTTGTTTTTTTCTCCTATTTTTGTTTTCTTCTTCTTTACAGTCCAGGTCATCACACCATCAGCATAATGTACAAGCCCGATTATGTTCACATCCATCATTATATAATGCAAATACCCAAGGAACCGATGAGAAGAGCAGCTCTTCAACACACGTATAAGATAAAAGCAGCTCCAGAAGAATGTTCGGATCAGAAATGATATGATGTTAGATGCCATATCCAGGAAATCCCACCGAATATGCATCAGCAGTCAGAATTCGAAGAAATGTAGGATACATATGCAAATGATCAGTGAAAATAAAGATATCTCCAGCTAGAGCTTGGTTAGCCACTCAATCTGCAGCTTGGTTTCATCCTCTACAAATATAGGACAAAGAAAATTCTTGAAGGGATTCCAACCAGCAGCGAATATCCTTCGTCCAAGGAGAAAGGGGCTGTTGATTTTCCGATAAATATTGGATCCAATTTGTTCTTCATAATTTATTAACAATTGTATTTATATCACCATTAACCATCATGCATCCATGCTCATCCATATGATTAACTGGTAAAATAGTTTCTTATTTTAGATTATAGTTATATTAGTTTTGGATCGGTTTGCATTTGATCCCATACAATCCAAATTTAACTACAAATCAGATTTTTTTTATTCTTTTTTGCTAAATCTTGATTTTTAATTTTCCAATACATGTTGAGCTAAATTTTGTAGTCCAAAACTAGATATATGTTATTTTAGAATTGGTTAAACTCAGAATTTAGAAACAAATTAATCTAATCTGTTTGCACTACTACTCCAGGAATGCGCATAATTTATTGGATCTTAAAAAGTCCATCCGAATTATCCAAAATTCCTAATCTAAGAATAGCACCATCGAAATTATTGAATAGACAACGCCCAATAGGCCAAACTAATAGTCACTTGCCATAATACTCCCCTTTATGGTTACACATTCAAGATCAAAATAGAGATGAGAATTTTTATCCAGTCATTCATCGTATATGAGCTCTGGAATTTAGACTAATCCACTGAATTTGATCCATCTGATAATTTCAGTCAACACGGAAGAGACAATGAATAAAATTTCTAAGTCAGTTTGAAAAGATAAAATTATTAGGTAAACTTAGGATATATTTGGTATCATTGTTATTTTTGTATAAATAATTTAAAATAAAAATTATATATATATATTTTAATTTTTTGATAATAAAAAATATGTTTGATTTTTTTTCTACAATGAGCGCTGGCAATGCGATTAAGAGTGAGAGATAGCTTGGCATTGATTAGATAGATAACCAGCAACATTTGGAGAGCCGGTGTGGTTGGGTTGGAGTGGTAAAGTTTTCGAGTGAAAATGGCTAGAAAGAGTAATTAAAAAGGTGGATAATAAAAATTTATTTTTAAAAAATTAAAAAAATCATTTTATTTGTTTCAAAATTAATAGAAATTATTAAAAAATAAAAAAATAACTAAATATATTTTTCGTATTAGACTTCTATTTTTATTTTTTAAAAATTAAAAAATATTATGATGGTCCACCAAGATTGGCTTTGTAAAAATCCATCACCTCATCCTCCCGATCTTCCAACCTGATAAATTTTTTGTGCACCACGATGGTGCAAAACGTTCACATGATGATTGGCCCACATACGGGATCAGATAATGTGCGGAAAAAAAAAAAAAAATTTCATCTATCCTACGCGCACCGCGCGGCGCAGAAGGGATTTCTCCTCCCAACCAACCTCCGGCCGCAAGAATAAAAAATCAATTCGGCAAACCGACAAAACACGATTTGATGCCCTACCAACGGAGCCAAATGGGCGCCGCATGGTAGCGTTAACCCCATCCTTTCAAAGGTCGCGGAAGAGAGGATAGGGTACAGAGAACGAACCAACGGCAGAGAGGCAGTGAAACCCCTTGACGTGAAGTCACCACACCACGCTGCGCCACGTACTCTCCTTCTGATAAACTCTGACCAACCACCTCACGGAGATCCGGTCAGCCGCAGTCTCCGTCGCCACATCTGTCCTCGGTTGGCCCCACGTTGCTCTGCATTTGTCCTCTGCCATCCGTCTGATTTGGTTGATGTACATGGTAGGAAATCCGCCAGCTTGTAGTCGAGTTCTCGGTAGCGGCAACACGGATACATCCATCCAAGTGATGGGCTCTTGCAGCACAAAAACTTTGGCCACCACGTGCGATTCAGCTGGCAATTGGTTTAATTTGTGAATAAAATGTAACTTTTATAACATGATGAAATTATTATTCACCGCAATAAAAATATTTTCCCAGCTAAGACTGAGGCATGGTTTCATGAGACTTTTATGCATAATTTTTTTTTTCATTTTAAATATATATTTTCTTATTTGCTAAATTAAAATAATTTTTTATTTGTCTTTCTGGTAAATAATCTATTTTAAACTTTACTAGCTCATCTAATATTATATGCTCCATATGATGGGTGGTCGCATTGTACAGTGACAATGGTGGACAGATTCCCGCTGCATGTCTATTATCAATTACAACTGAAAAATGCTTGTATGATTGAAGGATAGTTTCCAGTAAGATGCACCGTTCATTAAAAAAACAAAATTATATATTTATATTAAATAAACAGGCAATATATGTATATATTTGCAAGCTTCTAAAATTTCCCTTATATTTCATTGTTCATCTGCAATTGTCCTTGTAAAATGGAATATGCTATAGGAAGCTCATTTGGCTTTCATGAAAAAAATCATATACCAAATGGTACAGGAGGATTAGTATAACTTGCAAAAATTGTTATCGAACATGATAATGGTTCAGTATTGAATCACCCGATCCATATTGATGGATGGAAGAAATTTCTTTTGCTCACTTCAAAAGATGTCCCAACCCCATTTCCTATTTCGATTAGAAGGGGCTTACGCTATAACATATTGCGATCTTAATACGAAGTAAATGTTTTTTCTATAAATGCAACTCAAATGACATCGTGAGATTAAGAAATCTACTTATCCCAACCATATAATTCATAATATATTATAATACAAATTGCCTACATATAAATTTTTTGCTCATTATCGTGTGGGATGATTATTGCTCGATCCATGCTCAGATAGATCAACATAAATCTCATAGCATGTGCACGATGGATAATGTATAATTGAGAATTTATAAAATAAAAAGATAAATATAACGTGTTATCCATCGTGGGATTTGAGTGGTCTATAAAGCTGAAAATGGATCGGATATGGATCGGATATCATCATATTCATATTTATATTTATTTTATCTGATGAATACAAATATAGATACGGATACTATTCGGATATAAAAATTTATATTCATATTTATTTTAAATGGATATAGATACAATTCAGATACTAAAAATATAGATATAATTACATATATTATTTAAATAATTAAAATTTATAACCATACGATAAAAAATATTATTAAATAAATAATAAATTAAATTAATAATATATTTATATGATTGTATAATTTTTTTAAAATTAATAATTATTATATAAAATTATATAAGATTAGATATAGATTTGGATATGCATCGGATAGTTGTTTATCTATATCTATATCTATTTTTTTTTAACGAATATGGACACATATATAGATATTAATTAAATTTTTAAATTTTTAATTATATTTTTGAACTGATTTGAAAATAAAAATAAATTTAAATAAATAATATCTATATTACTTTCATCTTTAATGTTCTATATGACCGTGGTCCGGCAATAATTTTGCCAGTGTGCAAATATCTGGGCATAGAAACACCGCGCTGGACACGTGTGTAACAACGAGGGCCAGGCTTGGACCTGGTCGTGAGCGCGTTGCCATCAAACGCCGGATAGCCCCAAAATATTATTTCTTTTCTAAGCCCATCCCGCTTTGTCTTTATTACTCCGTTGGCTCCACTCTAGAATAAACCATACTACTAGGATGAATGCGACTTGCCATGCGAAAATTCTTATGGCTCTCGTGAGAGCTAGAAGATTTATCATGTTATCTTATTTATTGGATTTAGCATCATATTATCTGGTAATTTATTGGAAGGAATTTTTGCTCGAAGTGGACTTATTGTGGGTAGTTATTGTAGGAGGGTCATATGTGTTAGTAGGGTTTTTAATTAAATACTAGTTATAAATTTTTCAAAATATCTATTTTATTTAGGACAAAATTTTTTTTTTTTGATCAAAAAGAAGAGCAACAACTTAATTAAAATATAGAGACTACAGAATAACACACTATTATCAATAGAAGAAGAGGAAAAACCCCTCAGGCAAATGAACTTACAAGGTGCATTAAAATGATTTATAAAATATCTGAAATATCTGGGAGTATTAACAAAAAAAATTTAACTATAAGAAACTTAAGAAACTAATATTAATAGAAAAAACAACTAAATAATAAAATAAAAGATTTTCTAATTGGCACACGGAACGGTTGACATACCAGTATGAACGCAAAGATGCCATTTCAGTCGCACTTGTGTCCAATCAAAAGCTTGTCAATTTGAAAGAGGCTGGTTATTAAATCTAGTGTTTCACTTAAAGACACGTGGGCTGTTGGGTTTTCGAATCTCTTACAAAATCTTTGCATGGAAAATAAGTAAATAACTAATCACCGCACTCTATGTACCAAAGAACCACCCATGTGCTTGAGACTGAAAGAACACAATTATCATTCTATAAGATTCCACGCTACCTTGAAGATGAGAACGTGAACGAGCGTGTTTCCGTGAAACGTCATGATCATGTGGGAAACTATTCTCATTATAAAAAATAATTATAGATGCTAAGAGTTTGCCTGGCTTAAAAAAAAATAAAATAAAATAAAATAAAAATAAAAATGAATGCTCCTATTCTAACCATTTGGTTGGAGGATATTTTAATTTTTTAAATTTAATTTTTATTTTTTTTAATATTTTAATTTTATTAAAATTTTGATTCTGAACGTGAACCAAATGCATTGAAGATTATGATTGTTTTGATTTTCATCCCAATCCATTTCATTTTCATCGATTTTAATTTTGATCGTGAATCAAATACACTCAAAATCTCTTATTATTAAAATGTTATCACATTCACATGTATCTTTCCCACGGTCTTTTCCTCCCTGACAATTAGGTTGAGTCAGACGTATGAAAAGCATCTATGTCACTTACTCGTATAGCTTCAGAGGCATGCACAAATTGGTGCCCCTTTACGTCATTTTGCATTATGCTCCATTCTTCTAGTTGAATACATATAACTTTACCTTTTTATTTCTTTGAAATAACCGTACTCTTCTTTCTCTGGGGAAAAAAATGTAACCATCGTCACTACTTATTGCATCTAAATATTACCAATCAACTGCTACGCATATATTGAACTCCACATTTCATATGAAATGTGTTGCAAGTTTTTGTCCAGGCCATAACAAATACAATTTTGTATATGTACATGTACTTGAGTTCGTAGATACTAGATGGGTCATTCTAAATGTAGCTGGCGATATATGTATAAACGCTCTTGCACTGACGCAAGGACTGGACCTATGCATCTAAAGGTGCAGTTTGGGGTGTTCTTAATTCGTGCATTCCGTTTTTTTCTACTGGATGTAACTTTGTACAGACTCGAGGCCTTATAAGAAGGTCGATTTAGAAGTCCCACTCATAGACGGTACGTGTCAGACTGGAAGATCAACGTCTCAAGCTCAACAAAGCCAAGACGTAATGGTAGCCAAGACGATATCTGCCTGAGATCTCATGATAAGGTAAAGGTAGGAACCGAAAGAAGCGTCTCCTTCACATGGACTTGGAAGCTCTCTCCTCACGGGTCACGATCTTCTCTCTCTCCCTCCCCCATCTCTCTCTCCGCGTCTCTCTATCTCTCTCGTTCATTTTCTCTCTCTACAGCTCGCCCTCCCATTGGTATTGGATGGTCTACTTAGCACTTTCTCGTGCCACTTTTTGGTCTTAGATGTGAAGATCATACTGTGGACCCATGTCGACGTGAACAGGCGATACTCTTCATCCCTATCCAATATAGTAGTGGGATAGATATTCAAAGGATGGTCGCACTCGGAGAGGCTCCAATGGCAAGGAGTGAGGGTTGAAACATAGCGCGGCTTCCGTAGACTTTGCCTCGTGTAGATGGGAAAGGGAGTAAAGTTATGGTTCGGACGTTGTGCTTTTAAGGCTTTGTGGTTGTGGATATGAAAGGCTTTGGCTTGGCTTCCACCAGCCGGCTCGAATCGGAGGCTAAGATGCACGTACGGTCATACGCAATGGACGTGTATCCATACGCAGCCGTTCATCACGTGATGAACGGTGCATTGTGCACCGCAGAGATCTCGAGCTCGCTAAGATGACAGCGCAAAATATAATTTTTTTGAGTTTATGAGATCATGTTGAGATTAAGAATCATTATAATAATTGTTGCGGCCAATCGCCTCGTCGCCCGATCGCCGGAAAGCGTGCATCTGCAAAAGGAAGTCCGCACTGACCGGAGGCGGCTCCGGCGGGGACCCTCCGACGGTCAAGTCAGAGAGGTGACTGGACAACAGTGAAATGCAGACAGAGAGCTCTGAGAAAGAGAGAGAGAGAGGGGGAGGAGCGAGCCTGCGTAAGTGGGAGAGACGGACGGATCGATCCTTTGCACTGTTGCCTTCCCCGGTATATATAGTGGAGCTAGGTATGGCGCCGTCATTAATGGCGCGGACAAGTGAGGAACTGTCAACTCACTGTGGACTGTCAGAGTCGCCGTGAAAACGTCATGTCGCCGTGTGGCCGTCCAATCACCAAGGTTGACCCGGCTCTCGGCGGGACAATGCCCCTAGGTAACTGTGCCGCATGTCCGTGTCAGAGCTGACAACGTCTGGCGGCTGTACGGTGGTTGGAGGGGCCGACCGACCCAAGGTCGGTAGCCAGCCGAGTGGTGTCGGACCCCTCCATCGGTCGGCGAGCTTCATGTGAGTCGGCCATCGAACCTCGGGGTTCAGTCGGTCGGGATGGATACGCCCGACATACCCCCAGTCGGCGATGGGCCGTTGGACGGCCGGCGGTTAGCCGCTGATGGCATCCGTCAGTCGGTCGCCCCGACCGACGATCGGTCGGTCTATCGGCCAGTCGGAATCGTCCATCGGAGGCGGTCGGGCCACCAGTCGGTCGGGCCGCCAGTCGGTCGGTCGGGCCCTCCGGCAGTCGGTCGGCGGGTACCCCCCAACAGTTGCCCCCCTCCACTCCTAAGTCGGGTGGTGAGCTGGCCGATGCTTCCATTCGGGCAGCAATCCCGGACGACTGGGAGTGAATTTGTCGCACGTGTAGATCCGACCGTACTGCCGGATGATCCGATGTCAGACGCCTCATGAATGTCCAGCGATCCGGACGTCCAGTCGATGTCAGAGGTCACGTCGGCGTCAGGTGTCAGACGCCACGTCTTGTCGTCGTCAGTCATCACGTCGGTGCCAGAAGATCGGGCGCCGGACGATACGGCGTCAGTCGATCGGATGTTCGGCGCCGATTACGGGAGAGAGGGCCGCTGTCAGGCGTCCCATCGGGAACGCGAACCGGCGCGGGCGCATGAATGCAGGGCCGCGCCCCGCGTGCCGCGTGTAAAGGTGGTTGGCCGGCGCCCCCTCCGGCATTTAATGTGGGCGGTGCGGCCGTCCCGGGACGGGGCGCGCCGACTCGCCAGCCAACCGGCGGGCGCCACGTGTCGCGCATCTGCAGGTCTTCGGTCGGTGCGGAAGCATCTCGACCGTCGGTCGGCCCTATATATATAGGACCTCCCGGACCCCTGACCCACATTTGCAACATTTCGCTGGGGAAACTCTGTCCGGGCGATTTTTCAGTCGTCGCGGGCAGAGCTCTTCTTCGCTTGCGGAGGGTCCATCCGGTTCGTGGTCCCCTCTTCTCCTTCTTCTTCCTTTTCTTCTCTTTCTTTTCTTTCGGTCCCTGCATAATGACCAGGAAACCGACCCAGGGAGCTCGGTCGGGGAACCCGACCGATGACTCCCGATCGGCTCCGGAAGATGAGGCCTCCTCGCTTTCGGGGCCGAATGTCGATCAGCTTCGGGAGCACTATCGCATCCCGGAGCAGTTTCGGCTCTCCGCTCTAGGGGCCGGCGGTCGGGTCAACAACCCTCCGCCTGGCGATCTGGCGCTGTACGTTGAAGACCTTCGCGCGGATCTTCGACTTCCGATTCCGGAGTTCGTCCGGAACCTACTTGATTACTACGGACTCTGTCCGGCGCAACTGGCGCCGAACTCTGTTCGTTTAATCATTTCTTTCGCGCTGTTGTGTCAGCTCTTGCCGACCAACCCCCGCGTTTCACTCTTCCGGGCCTTCTTTGTGCTCCGACCCCACCCTAAAGCCCGAGGGTGGTGGCTCTTCAACCCCCGGAAGGGTCTCGCTTTCATAACTGGTCTTCCATCGTCCATTCATGGATGGAAGAACCAGTTTTTCTTTGTTTCCTCCTCTTCTTCTTGGGGCTTTCCTTCTCGTTGGGGTATACCCCGAACCGAGGCCAACGACAACAGTCGGGTGGATGCGGACGACCGGGAGGACTTCCACCGACTGAAGGACATGTCGGTACCGAAGCAGAGGGAGCTTGTTACCGAACAAGCTCTCTATGACGCCTGCTTGAGTCTGGTCCCCCGAATAGGTATCGCCCGATCCTCCGGCTTTTCTTTTTGTTCATCTCTTGGTCGGCTTTTGGTCCAGCCTTTAACGTTCTTGTCGGTATTGCAGGGACACCACCGAGGATGAGGCCAACGGATGTCGAGATTCGACAGTTCGCCACGAGGAAGAGGCCAGCGTCGGGGGCCGGCCCTTCGCGCCCTGCAAAGAAACCAACCCCAGCTCCGCCAACCATCGAGGCGTCGGCGACCGACCAGTCGGAGCCGGTCATAGCCCTCATGGCTCCGACGGTCCAAGCTGAGGAGAGGCCGACTGAGGAGGCGGCCGAAGAAATATCGGCGGCTTCGCCGGTGCGGGTGGAGCCGGATGACGTTCGGGAAACCGAACATCATCCGGCAGCGTCCGCTGGCGCAACGGGGGGCGCCGGGTCGAACTCCAGCGTGCCGTCGCTGCCAGTCCCGTCGGTCGGGGCAGTTGATCGGGGGAAAGCCCCGATGGAGCCCGCGGAGTAGGATAGGTCGGGGAGCCGTTCAATGCCTCCGAGCGCATACTACCCCGAGGGTGCGTCGGCGTTGGCCGACCACAACCTTGCGAGGAGGTTGTGCCAAGGGATCCTCCTCCCAGCCGACGTAGAATCGCTGCGGTCTCGGCAGGTGACCGAGATGCTGTCGCGGTTCTACCCGACGATGGTTGAGGTAAGCTTCGCGTCACCCTTCTTTTAACTTAGAAATTTTCCTTGTCCTGCGATTCTGACGAAGCTTTTTGATCGGCAGCTGATCTTCACAATGTCCGAACTTGAGGCCGGGTACCGGAGGTTCGGCAACGTTCGGGCAGCCTTCAAGGAGAAGTCGGCGGCGGCCGAAGCTGAGAGGGCAATGTTGGCCGACCAACTCCAGCAGTCGGCCGACCGAGAGGCCAAGTTAGTCGACGAGGTCTCCCGGCTTGGGTCCGAACTTCAGTCGGCCAAGAAGGAGGCCAGGCACAAAGGTCGGGCCGTGCGTCGTCTCCGACGCGAACGGGATGGTGCAACTGCCGAACTTCAAGGGGAACGCGAGCAACTTCGGGTCAGCCTGGAGAAGCTCGCGGAAGCCGAAGAGGAGCTGTCCATCGCCCAGATCGATGCCGAAATGGCGAAGGTCGAGGCGGAGTCGGCGAGGCAGGAGCTCGCCCGAGCTGAGGACGAGGCAAGGTCGGCGAGGGAGTCGGCCGACCGGGCGGTGAAGGAGTTCCGGGCCTCCGACCAATACCGGGAGGAGATGCTCGAATCGGGCTTCGCCTCATACCGGGTCGGGTTCGAGGATGGTCGGGATGCCATCCATGCCTTGTACCCCGATCTGGACGTCAGCCGCGTCGTCCCGCCGCTAGCTGAGGAGGAAGAGGCCGAAGGAGAAGAAGCCGAGGAGGTGGCCGACCAGCCGTCGGGAGGCGTCGTCGTAGCAGAGGAAGCCATCCCGGAGCAGGTGCCGACCGAAGTTCCTTCGCCGACTGAAGTCCATCCTTCGGCCGCCGACCCAGCGCCGCTCATGGCCGAAACGCCGATCATCCCCGATTTTCCGTTGGTCGAGGAGATCGATTTGGACGGATGATCGGCCCTGCCGACTATCTTTACTTTTATCTTTTTGAAAATACATGTAATCAGGCTTCGACCCGACTCTGTAATTTTTTTTCATCAATGAATGAAACTTCTTTCTTCTTTCTTCCTGTTTGTAATGCCGACTATAGCTGTGATGTCGAACTTTAGTCGCTAACTTAAGCAAGCCACTAACTCACGTGAGTTGGTAGGACTCCGACAACTTGCGCAGCCCCGAAAGTAGAATGGGTCCCGACTTTAGGTCGGCTTCCAATAGTCGAAGTCGTCAGTCGGGTGCATCTATTGAGTCGGGAGCCGACCGAACCTGGCAAAGGTTCGGTAGCCGGACTTCTGTAGATGCATTTAGTCGATCGTCGTCCGGCGCAGTGTCGGGGGAACGATAGTAAGTCGGGTCCCCATGCTCTTGCGTCGGGTTCTATGTCCTTTGACAGACGGTGGCAAGCCGAATATCGTTCAGCCGGCCGTAGGTCGGTCGGCAAGTCGTGGGTGCGACTAAGGTCGCGTCGTGTGATAGACGGTGGTAAGCCGAATATCCCTCGATCGGCCGTAGCCTGGTCGGAAGTCGCGATAATAGTCGCGTGGGCTTTTAGCCTTTCTTTGGTCGGGGCCCGATCGGCCTGTCGGCCGATGGATTCTGCCCGAAAATTCGACCATAGAAGGAGTATGAACTCCCGTCGCAACAGCTGCATCGGCCTCTGTCAGGGGCGGATGTGTTGCCGAAAGTCGAAGGAGTGTAACTCCCGTTCATAAGAGTCCGTCGGCCCTTGTGAGGGTCCGACGCATCATCGAAGGAGTGTTGACTCCCGTCATTGTAGATGCATCGGTCCGTGTAAGGGCCCGATGTGTCGTCGGTGCCAGGTCCACGTCGATGCGTTGGGGCTGAGCGTCGATCATTAGTCGAAGAGTTAGAACTCCGATTTTTCAAACCGAACTTGTATTCTGACTATGGAATTACAAAATTCACTGGTAATACAGCTTCAAATTGTCGGCGTTCCAAGTCCGGGGAATGGGCTTCCCCTCGAGGGTCTCCAGCCGATAGGCTCTCGGCCCGAAGGTGTCAGCAACCTTGTAGGGTCCTTCCCAGTTGGGAGCCAGCTTCCCTTGGTCCAAGGGCTTCGACACTTCTGCCTTCCTCAAGACTAGGTCTCCAGGCCTGAAGAGCTTTGGTCTGACCTTGGCGTTGTAGTACCGGGCGACCCTCTGTCGGTATGAAGCCATTCGGATTTGAGCCTCATCTCGCAGTTCGGGGAGGAGGTCTAGGTCGGCCCTCCGACTTTCGGAGTTGTCTGGCTCTTGGTACTGCTCGACCCTTGAAGACGGCAGGCCAATCTCGAGTGGGATCATAGCTTCTGTCCCGTAGGCCAAACTGAACGGCGACTCCCCGGTCGGGATGCGGGGGGTCGTTCGGTAAGCCCACAGAACGGAGCCCAGCTCGTCAACCCAGAGACCTTTGGCTTCGTTCAGTCGGGTCTTAAGTCCGTGAAGCAAGGTTCGGTTGGTCACCTCGACCTCACCGTTGGACTGTGGGTGCCCGACTGAAGTTAGTCGGTGCCGGATGTGGAACCTGGCGCAGAAGTCTTTGAAGTCTTGGTTGTCGAATTGCCGTCCGTTGTCGGTGATGATGGTATGCGGCAATCCGAACCTGAAGATGATGGACTTTTGGATGAAGTCCTCCATTTTCCGCTCGGTGATCTGCGCCAATGGCTCGGCCTCGACCCACTTCGTGAAGTAGTCGATGGCGACAACGATGAACTTCCTCTGGCCCGACGCCGGTGGGAATGGGCCGAGAATATCGACTCCCCACTGGGCGAAGGGCCACGGAGCGACAATGGGAGCGATCTGGCTGGCCGGTTGGTGCTGAATATTGGCATACTTTTGGCATGGCTCGCACCTTCGGACCAACCCTGCCGCATCCTTCCTCATGGTCGGCCAGTAGTAGCCTTGTCGCAGGACCTTGAAGGCTAGGGACTTGCCCCCCAAGTGGTTCCCACAAATTCCTTCGTGAACCTCTCGGAGAGCGTAGTCGGCGTCGGTCGGTCCCAAGCACCTGAGCAGAGGGAGGGAGAACGACCTCTTGTAGAGTCGGCCGTCCATGATCACATACTGCGACGCCGTCCAACGGAGTCGCTTGGCCTCCGCGGGATCTTCGGGACTGATCCCGCCGGTCAGGTACCGGACGATCGGGTCCATCCAACTTGGTTCGGACGTTAGCTGCTGCACCTCTTCGACCCGATTGATGCTCGGCTGCTGGAGATTTTCGACGAACGTCCGACCCAAAGAGTCATAGGCCGACGTTGCCAATCTGGAGAGAGCATCGGCGCGGGCGTTCTCCAATCTGGGGATGTGGGAGATCTCGAAATACTCGAGGCGTGCCACGAGGTCCTTCACCTTCTGAAGATACTTGATCATGGTCGGATCTCGCGCCTCGAAGTCGCCCTTGACCTGCCCCACGATCAGCTGAGAGTCGGAGAATGCCCGGAGGCTGTCGATGCCCAGCTCCTTCGCCATCCTCAAGCCGGCGAGGAGTGCCTCGTATTCGGCTTGATTGTTGGAGGCCTTGAAGTCGAACCGGAGGGCGTACTCGGTGACCACCCCATCCAAATTCGTGAGCAGGAGTCCGGCCCCGCTTCCCTGAGCGTTGGAGGCTCCGTCGATGTGGAGTACCCAGGTGGAGATTGGGTCTGGCTCAGAGACCGAACCTCGTCCCAGGCCTTCGGCTCCCGACGCTCGGTCGGTCGTCGGGCATTCGGCGATGAAGTCGGCCAAGACCTGGGCCTTCAAGGCAGGCCTTGGTCGGTACTGAATGTCAAACTCGCTAAGCTTCATCGCCCACTTAGCGAGTCGGTCGGATGTGTCGGGTCGGCGCAGTATGGCCCTCAGGGGCTGGTTGGTGAGTACCACGATGGCGTGGGCCTGGAAGTATGGTCGAAGCCGTTGCGCGGAGACGGTCAGGGCGAAAATCATCTTTTCGATCTCCGAGTATCTGGCTTCGGCACCGTGGAGCACTTTGCTGGTGTAGTAGATGGGCTGATGAGTTCGACACTCGTTTTTCCGAACAAGCACCGAGCTGATCGCCTCGGAAGATGTAGCCAAGTAGAGATACAAGGTCTCCCCGACTTGCGGCTTTACGAGCAGCGACGGGGAAGCCAAGTACCTTTTCAGGTCTTCGAAGGCCTCTTCGCACTCATCCGACCAAGAAAAATCGTTCGCTTGATGCAGAATTTTGAAGAACGGGAGGCACCTTTCAGCCGACCGGGAAACGAATCGGCTAAGAGCGACGATTCTTCCGTTCAGCTGTTGGACCTCCTTCTTGGTGTTCGGATGACGCATGTCGAGGATCGCCTTTATCTTCTCAGGGTTGGCCTCGATCCCTCTCTGAAAAATGAGGAATCCGAGAAACTTCCCTGAGGTCACCCCGAAAGCGCATTTGGTCGGGTTGAGCTTCATTCGGTGTCGTCGAAGGGTGCGGAAGGTCTCCTCGAGATCCTGAACATGGTCCGGGATCTGCGTGCTCTTCACCAGCATGTCGTCCACGTACACCTCCATGTTACGCCCGATCTGGTCTTTGAAGACCTTATTGACGAGCCGCTGGTAGGTGGCGCCGACGTTCTTCAATCCGAAAGGCATCACCCGATAACAGTAGAGGCCCTTGGGAGTTACGAACGCGGTGTGCTCCTCGTCTTCAGGCGCCATCCGGATCTGGTTGTATCCGGCGAAGGCGTCCATGAAGCTGAGCAGTCGAAATCCGGACGTCGCATCCACCAGCTGGTCGATCTTCGGAAGTGGAAAGCTATCCTTCGGGCAGGCTCGATTTAGGTCGGTATAGTCGATGCAGATCCTCCACTTCCCGTTGGCTTTCTTGACCATGACAACATTGGCGAGCCAATCGGGATACGTGGATTCCCGAATGAAGCCTGCTTCGAGCAGCTTGTCCACTTCTTCGTCGATGGCCCTCTGCCTCTCCGGAGCGAAGGACCTTTTCTTCTGCCTCACCGGCTTCATCGTCGGGTCGATGTTGAGTCGGTGAGTAATTATTTCTGGAGGGATGCCCGACATATCTGCTGCCGACCAAGCGAATATGTCGGCGTTGGCCGTCAGTAGCTCCGCCAGTCGGTGACGTTCGGTGTCGGGCAATTGAGACCCGACCCAAACTTTTATGTCGGGATTTTCTCCTATCAGGATTGCCTCGAGCTGCTCGGCCGGCGAACCCCGTTCTTCCTCCTCCCTTTGGTCCAGTTTGTCGATTGTCAGAGGATCCTTCGTCTCGTCGCTTTGAGCGGAGATTTGGAAGCATCGCCGGGCGAGCTGTTGATCTCCGCGCATCTCCCCGACTCCGTTTTTGGTCGAGAATCGAACAAGGAGATGGTACGTCGAGACGATCGCCTTGAGGGCGTTCAGTCCGGGTCGCCCAAGTATGGCGTTGTAGGCCGAAGGAACTTGGACGACCGCGAAAGTGAGGGAGACCATGCTTTGCCGTGGTTCGGTACCGACCGTCACGGGCAGGGTAATTTCTCCCTCTGTCGTGACGGTGTCTCCGGCAAAGCCGATCAGGGGCACAGGGATCCTCCTAAGTCGGTCAGTTGACAGTCGCATCCGGGAGAAGGTCGAGTAAAACAAAATATTTGTCGAACTTTCATTATCAACAAAAATTCGTTTTACATCATAATTGGCTATTGTCGCCGACACAACAATAGCGTCGTCGTGGGGAGTCTGGATGCCCCGAATGTCGTCTTCTGTGAAGGTGATTACGTCGTCCGGGCGTGGCCTTTTCGTCGGCTCTCCTCCTGCTGACGTCCCTTGTCCCAGCCGCTTGGAGATCATGTTGATGACTCCGACCGTCGGCTGGTTAGTCGGCGCCTCTTCAGTCGGCTGGGGGCGTCGTTCGGCAATCGGTTGGGTCGGCGGACCCTTCCGAAATTTGCCGAGATACCCCCGGCGGATGAGATTTTCGATCTCATCCTTCAACTGGATGCACCGCTCGGTGTCGTGGCCGTGGCTCCGATGGAACCGGCAGTACTTCCGATGGTCGAGGCCCTTTGCCTTCAGAGGCGGAGGCCGTCGCAGGTATTCTTCTCCCTCGATCTCCATCAGGATCTGCGCACGGAGAGCGGAGAGAGGAGTGTAGGAGTCATACCTGGGACGCACCGGCCTCGGAGTCTGTCGTCGGGGCTATTTTTGGATCTGTCGGGGTGGAGAAAGCCGACTATTGGTCGGGGGCCTGCTTGGTTCGGCGGGCTCCCGACCTTTTCTCCGCTTCTCCTTCGGACCCCTGGGCTCGGCCAAGCGTCGGTCGGACGCTCCTTCGTCCGCGCGCATATACTTGTATGCGCGCTCCAGTAGCTCGGCATATGTTCGGGGGAGGGTCTTGTCCAGAGAATAAGTAAATCGGGACGACCTCAGGCCCCGCTTCATGGCTGAAACAGCCATGTCTTCGTTGAGGTCCCAGACCTCGAGCGTGGCCGCGTTGAATCGCGCCACGAAGTGTCGGAGCGTCTCGTTTTCTCCCTGCTTGAGGGAGAAAAGGCTGTCCGACGTTCGCGGCGGCTTTCGGCTAGTGCTGAAATGGGCCACGAACGAGTGCTCGAGCTGCGCGAAGGAATGGATACTGCCCGATCGAAGATTAGAGTACCAAGCCCTGGCAGCCTTGCGGAGCGTGGCGGGGAAGCCGATGCAGAAAAGAGTGTCGGTTGCCCCTTGAATCGTCATGAGAGCTTTGTAGCTCTCGAGGTGGTCGACTGGGTCGGTGGAGCCGTCGTATGGCTCCACGTGCGGCATCTTGAACCGACAGGAAATCGGCTCGTCGAGGACCAGTCGGGAGAGAGGTTGGGCGGTCTGGAAGTCGACGTCGTTCGAAGACTTCTGGCCGTCCGTCTGCAATTGGGCGAGTCGACGGTCGATTTCCTCGAACCGTCGCTCGTAGTCGTCCGCTCGTCGATGCTGGGAGACCCCAAGGGTGGAGCCTCCGGAAGATTCTGAAAGGGAGGCCGACGGTGTGCGCGGCCGCTTCTCCTTCCTTGCCCGTTCCAACGGGGAAGGAGAGGGCCGCTGGGACCGTCGGTCGTCGCGCCGTGGTCGTCCCTCCTCCTCTCCGTGAAAGCGCTGTTGGGAGCGCTCGCGTGGAGGCGACAGGGATCGGCGCGGTCGTCGGCGGCTGCTCCTGGAAGGCATAGGTCGGGCCGCCGGTTGCTGCTGGAGGCTTTTGACTGCGTCGGTCAGTACGGTCATCTGCCGTACGATGGCCGCAATCTGGGCCTCCGTGGTCACTGCAAGGCGCGAAGAGCTAGGCTCCGCCGCCGGTGGGGGCGGGGAGGCCTCTTCCCGACGGGAAGAGCGCCTCGCCGACCCAGTGACTCTCGATCGTTGAGCTCTTGTCTTTGTCATGCTGTTCCCCTACCTGGCGCGCCACTGTTGTGCACACGTGTCAAGCAGGTCGTCGGAGACCGCACGCTCCGCCCCACGAAGTATTGCCCGCTTTGGCTGGGTCCGGACCGAGAGCGTGCCCAGTGGTCCCCACCGGGGGTTGTCCCCCCAGCGTTACGCAAACAGCCTCACGATTTTGTCCCTTGCATTGGGGTTCACCCCGCAAAAGGCGCCTCGTGAGGGAAGGTGTGCTCGTATCCCTCTTAAGCACATGCACACACCAGAGTTGCCCGATGTGGGACTATTAAGGGAGGTCCCCCCACAGCCTGCCCACAACAGATGCCCCCCACTCTGGAGGGTGCAGGTGTTGAGTGACAGGGGGCGGGTTACCCCTTCCTGGCACGCCAATCTGTTGCGGCCAATCGCCTCGTCGCCCGATCGCCGGAAAGTGTGCACCTGCAAAAGGAAGTCCGCACTGACCGAAGGCGGCTCCGGCGGGGACCCTCCGACGGTCAAGTCAGAGAGGTGACTGGGCAACAGTGAAATGCAGACAGAGAGCTCTGAGAAAGAGAGAGAGAGAGGGGGAGGAGCGAGCCTGCGTAAGTGGGAGAGACGGGCGGATCGATCCTTTGCACTGTTGCCTTCCCCGGTATATATAGTGGAGCTAGGTATGGCGCCGTCATTAATGGCGCGGACAAGTGAGGAACTGTCAACTCACTGTGGACTGTCAGAGTCGCCGTGAAAACGTCATGTCGCCGTGTGGCCGTCCAATCACCAGGGTTGACCCGGCTCTCGACGGGACAATGCCCCTAGGTAACTGTGCCGCATGTCCGTGTCAGAGCTGACAACGTCTGGCGGCTGTACAGTGGTTGGAGGGGCCGACCGACCCAAGGTCGGTAGCCAGCCGAGTGGTGTCGGGCCCCTCCATCGGTCGGCGAGCTTCATGTGAGTCGGCCATCGAACCTCGGGGTTCAGTCGGTCGGGATGGATACGCCCGACATACCCCCAGTCGGCGATGGGCCGTTGGACGGCCGGCGGTTAGCCGCTGATGGCATCCGTCAGTCGGTCGCCCCGACCGACGATCGGTCAGTCTATCGGCCAGTCGGAGTCGTCCATCGGAGGCGGTCGGGCCGCCAGTCGGTCGGGCCCTCCGGCAGTCGATCGGGCCCTCCGGCAGTCGGTCGGCGGGTACCCCCAACAATAATCTTTTTATTCGTATAACGTAGTTCATGGTGGATGAAAGTTGCTTTACATAATATCAAAAAAAAAAAATGTCACGGAACATACCATTATATCGACCATTTAATTATTTCTTTTTCAGATTCTAGGCCTTCTGATTTAAAGGCATCTCGGAGTTTTTTGACCTCTCCTTTCTGTTAGACCCAAATTGATCTCAGTGCAAGTAAATGCACTGCGTTCAGGCAAACAGAACGTAATTAAAAATTTATAGGCACTTGGAATGAACTTTGGGCATCTACATAGGTATACGCATGTGACGAATGATAAGCTGGGTGCAAATTATGTATGGAACATTTGAACATTTTCTATGCAGAAGAGTGAAGAAAGAATTAAAGCATGCGGCACCTCTGCCCATTCAATTCTAGATTCTGCTCCTCGTGACTTTGGAACATCTTCTATTACGTGAGTGACATGCATGTGGAATGTACATCGTCTCCAAGGTCTTCTAGCTGATATGTTACATGCTAAAGGGGTAAAATCCTTCATATCCCAATTAGAGGGTTAAAGAGACCGACTTGGTCGTTGGCATCACGTATTGGCATGTATTACTCGGAGTCATGACAGTTATCTCACACCCTCACATATTTTCGCTTTGAAATAATAATTTGAAACTTCATACCGTATTGTACTAAAAGCCATGTTAACTTAGATGAGTTATTTTACTTTTGAGTCCAGATTACTTTTGAGAGAGAGAGAGAGAGAGAGAGCAAGCTCAATGCGCGATGTATGGGTAGGGGGAAGTGGGAGGGGAAAACATGGTTACATCCATCTACTCTATATTCAATGGACGCTCTCCTACTGTTTTATTTCTCAAAATACGCTCCATATGGGTCTTCAGATAATATTCGCATTGGGATTCTGCATGCAAGAGCTCACAACTCTAGATTTCCTATTGGCTGAAGCATGTGCATAGCACATGACTCAATAGTCATAGCAACATAACTAGATCGGGGGGTAATATATTAGCACATTTATTAAAGCCGGTAAATTTCTAGTTGGCTTTTCATCAATCACCGTTCTCATATCATCAAAACATCACCGTTCTCAGATCCACTCCAACTTCTTTATAGTTCTCCATGTTCCTCAAAGTTGCTTAAAGCTTTTTAACATCCATACTAAGCTCTTAGAGCAATGATGGATTCAATATTTGAAACTTTCAAATGGCGACGGTGTAATAAAAGTCCTATAAGGATTTCGCGTCGGGACCACATGCGCTGGGCACCAATTATGTCCAAAAATCGAGCCCAAGTTTCCTCACCAAAAGGAAACATCGCATGTTCCTCCTGACGTGAGGTCTCATAGAACACCAAAGGCGTGGAATACCGAGCATAAAGGACGACCATCGATCGGAAGCTTTTGACTGTTTGGCTCCTCTAAGGGGAGCAGGGACGGCAAATTAGTTGATGACGGTGCTCGAACATTAAAGAATTATAGGTCAATCAAACCAAAAACTTTAGATGACCCGTTCAGAGGGTAAGACGTACGTGTAGCTAGCTGTTCCGACAATGATCGGGGATGGCTGGACACGGGCCGTTGACCATTCATGCAACATTTGTTTTTTCTTTTTTTCTTTTTGAGAAAATTGTTTGGAATCTGGCATGCAAATGCTGCGCATCCTTAATTTTTCCCTTGTCCAAGAAAAATGCTGTGCTTTCATTTCACTTTTCAAGTGATGGCAAGGATTAATCCAACCTGCAAACTAGATACTACACGATCATATATATTTGGCTCATGTTTGGGTCATTTGTTTGTTTATTATGAATCACCATAGGTGAAATTCTCAAGTTAATTAAACTTTAAACATGTTGGATATGGTTCAAAGCCCTGGTCTAAGTTTAGCTGTGAGAGTAGTGATATGGCATATATCTATTGGTCTGTGATTACCACCGACCTTGCGGTATTTGATTGAGGTGCTGACCTTAGCATCAACTTGGACCTGAGTAGTTGATCAAGCTATCAACATGAACTATTATATTGGTCTGAACTATTATACCGATCAAAACAAACCAACCAATCAATAGTAATGAGCCATGTGTCTCCAATTCAGAGCACATTTAAGACTATCAAAGCTATTAAGAAGATCATTATGATGTAACTTATACAGCATGTTGGCGGGTAATTATAGTTTGTCCTGTATGGTTGAGCAATTACTGCATGATCTGTGTCGTTAAGATCCATACATAATATACATGACATACGAGACATTACTAAGCAGATAAGGTCCACATCTATCTTAATGCGGACGGTAACCCCCACTCAATATAATTAGCACCCCAGGTTCCACATACACTCTTGTTTTCACTATGCTCAATCCACACTGTCACTTATTCTCAAATATCTATTGTTTTCTAAAAATCCCTCTCTGACTTTGGCAGCATAGAGTTCTCTATCGGATAAATTCTAGTAAGTAGATTTCTTTTTCTTTTTTTCAGATCAGATAGTCAGCGATAAGTCATCTTCTTCATTGAGCATAGCTAAAGCCGACCATTCTCACATGTTCGTTCGAGTACAGCCACATTCATCTCGCTAGCCAATCTTTTCATCTCGAGCTTGAATTTTGGCAGCAATACCTTGGCACTAAATAAAGAGTTCTTTATTAACCCCTTTTCAAGATTTGAGAGAGCATCACTACTATGAAGTCCCAAAGAACTCATATGACATTCCATAAATAAAAAATACCATGCACTATTAATTAATAGATATATTATTTGCTTAATGTGTATCTATATAAAATTAAAAAAAATCTGCATGATAGTTTTACCTAAAATATGGCTGGTACATGCCACTATGCTACAACATGCTTGACTCATAAATAAATCGGTGTTACAGTTTTTGAGTATATGCACCGGTGTGTGGCAATTTTATGCTATTTAAGAGAAAAGATTCAAATTAATGATGAATCTGAACCCTAGGTGCTAGTGCATTGGTGTATTAGAGTTAATGTATACCATCAAACACAAGAAAAATTCATCGGTGATAGAAACATCGCTCTAATATGGTTTAGATTGTAGATACTTGCATCTGCTTGAAGCTACCCTACTATATTTACTGTTGCATGAGGCTAGCTTACTATCTTTACTCATAAAACAAACTCTAAGATTTGTACTCTATCTCTAGGTTCAACTTTATAATCACATTTTTAGTGGTCCTTGGAGAGTTTGGCTTTTCTTTCTTATCGCTTTTCACCTTACCTTTCCCAAGTCGAACTCTCTTTGCAGAATGTGCTCCATCGAGCTTCCGTTCCTCTTGTCTTATACTCAATCAAAAATCTAGAAAGAAAAAAAAAACTAATAAAATTTTCAAACTCTTTATTTTTTTTCTTATCACCTTCCTATATTTTTTTTTAGATGCATACTATTGAAAATTGTGTCCCAAAATCAATCATCAGCCTGTTGACGGTTGCGCTCATTATATATAAATTGTATATGAATTATTGATTAATAAAAATTATTTAATATTTTTAATCACAAAATGTACATCTTCTTTTTGAACTCCTATGTTGTGATGAATTTTTTAAGACTTTTTTGATCGATAAAGAAGAATTTATCATTTAGTCCTTAAACATATTCGTGATCAAACGATATACTATTATTAGGATAATAGCTATATCAAGTATAGATCATTGTGTGCCATCTGAATTGGTTGTTCTCTTAATCAAGGAGTTTGGAGACACTGGTATGGTATGTAGGTGAGATGTAGGAGTACATCTCACTGAACGTGATCCAACTGCGGAGTACTCTGCTGTCAAGAGTAGCTCATGAAGGATATGAGTATGTCCCTCCGATCTGAGATCGTCATGGTGACTTGCAAGCAACTCATTGTGTTTTGGTACCGAACTACCTGAATTTCTAATTCAGTGATGAAAAGTTTCTGAACATAGTCAAGTACTTGCGAAGTCAGTGTGTGAGTCAAGATGGGATTAACCATTTCTGGTTTCAGGAGTTAATGCTATATTGTATTTCAATTCAGCAAAATCTTGACCAAGATATTTCTTGTGAGGAGTCACAGAATTTATGAACTTGAGACATATTATGGATGTACTAATTATGAGTTGATAGTTTAACTCTGAGTCATCTTAAACTCTGAATATCAAAAGGATGAATTATACGGTAACCATAATTAGGGTTCTTAAATATTGCTTTGCAATAATTCGATCTATCTGAACGTCGAGTATCATTGCTAGATGGTCACATCGATTGGGCATAGAATTTTATTCCTATGCTGCCAGCTTAGGTTCGAACTTATGAGATCATACTCAAAAAAAATTTCTGACTACTTAGATGGCTGATTAATGATTGAGAATCATTCAAGGATATAACTGTCAATATAATTGATGGCTAATTTTATGCAAAAATTGTAATGAATTGATTTACTAAGGGTTAATAAATTATTGAAGGATCAATTAGCAATTAGATTGCTGATTAGCTCGATTTGATTGAGCAATATGGTTTGGATTCAGTCTAATTGAATTAGATTCAATTAGGTTTGATCCGATTAGATTATGAGATGACCTACTCGCTAAGGGTGTTTGATTTCTGATTGGATCAAGATTTGGGCTCGATTAATTTTTAATTGAATTATGATTTAATTGAGTTGGTTCTATATCTGATTAGATTAGATTCAGATATCGAATTGGATCTAACCTAATTTGATTAGGATAAGAACATAATTAGATTGATTTAAATTCAAATCAGTTTGAATTTCAAACATCTTGCGTTATCTAACCCACGCCCTTCTGCTCTCCATGCAAATTCAGAATTTGCATGGAGAATTCACATGCCAAAACCATGTTGTCGCCCACTCCCTTGGATGAGGATGAGATTGGTTGGAATTTGAATTCAAATGGTTTGAATTCGAACTAAAACAACCTTAATCCTTATCTTAATTTAAATTCAAGTTCAAATTTAATTTGAACTTGATCCTATCCTTGTCTCCATACCTATCTTAAGAACCCTTTTGTTTTGTGCAACAAAACACTAGCTTTTATCGTGAGAAATTTCTTGATGGGGCATGAGGTCTTGGGGTGGGTCTTCTATGCATGTTACAGAGGATAGCTACTTCCTCTTAGGCTTGAGTGTAAACCCTAGGATTCTAGTCTAGGGTATCGGGAAGAGAAAAAGTGACAAGAGAGTGTCTCCTCTTCACACTATCCCAACTCATCCTCCTCCTTAGCATCCTTTTTCTCCTCCAGAAGAGTCCATGAGATCCGAAGAAGGGCACAGATCAGCCATCAAAGAAAGTCTTTACGCGAGCTAGTACTTTCGAGAAAATCAATCTGCATCAGATCTTCGAGTGGACTTTTCGTATAGGCCGGACATCTTGTGCGACTATGAGCATCTGGGAAGAACCTCTTTACCATGTTTATCAACAGTGACCTCGTGCTTTGGTAAGAGATCTGATCTCAGTAGATAAGATCTACTCATGTGGTATGCCTTTTGTAGATGTGATCTGCCTGATTATTGATATGATCAATAATATTTAAATCAGATTATGCATAAAATTAATGTCATACAATTTTAAATAGGTAGTTTTAATTTAGATCTGATCTATAGCATAATTTATAGATTAAAATGTTTAATCTAGTATCTTTTGCTAAAAAAATTTTAAAATATATACATGCTTGAAACTGTCAATTTTTCCTTCAATTGACATCAGAGTTTAAGTTTTGTATGATATGAATTTATATGCACATGCATGGGTTGGCCGACCAAAGTCGAATCCATGTACAATCTATTTGAATTTTAATACCTTCTAAAGAATTAAGGTAATTTCTTGAATTGAAGGTAGAGGCTACCAATTCGAATAAAATAATGGAAGAACTTTTAGACTAAAGTCCAAGTCTTTAGGCTTATAATTCATATACTAATTAGGCTTTTGATTTTTTTTTTATGTAGTGATGGCCATCATATTGTCGCTTCGATCACTGTTGGATAATGATAAATTGACGGGATCCAATTTCGATTGTTGGAATTGAAAATTGAAAATAGACCTGAAATACGAGTAGATCTTGTACATGCTTACAGATCCGGCACCAGAGGAGCCTACCCCAAATGCACGTGGTGCGGTTCGAGATGCTTATCAGAAGTGGCTCAACGATCATACCATGGTGTGTTGCATCATGCTGGCGGTAATGAATGATGAGTTCAACAGCAAGTTCGAGGATGCTCAGCCGAAGGAGATGTTATAAGTATTGAACGAATCCTTCAGCACTCCTGACGATGTTGAAAGGTATAAAATTAATTGTGTCATCTTCAATGCTCAGATGAGGGAAGAGACATCGATCATTGATCATGCATTGTATATGATCGAATAGAATGAGCACTTAAGCAAACTCGATTTTTTTTTGCACGAACAGCTTGAAAAAGATATGATTTTGATCTCCCTGCCTAAGTCCTACTTTTCATTTTTCAGTCATTATAGAATGATGAAGATTGCAGTCAATTATCATGATTTACTAAGATAGCTGCAGACTTTTAAAAAAGATCACCAACTCCATAAGGAGACGGTGAATGTAGTGGAAGGATTTTTTTCGGTGGGATATCATCCCTTTAAGAAAGAAAAGAAGAAAAATAAAAATAAAAAGATGCAGCATGCTAGAGATCAGATCAAGAAGTCCAAATCTGATCAGAGTCAGGCAGAGTGCTTCTACTATAAGAAGCGGGGTCACTGAAAGAGAAATTATCCTCAATACATTGCTTTTCTTAACTCAAACAGATCGACTAAGAAGAAGAAGCAAACGGTTGCTGGACAAGATAATTATATGATAATATCTTACAACTTCTCTATTTGTAATACTATGATTTGGGTATTAGATACTGATAGTCCTATTAATATTTATAATTCATTACAGAGATTTCAGATCATAGGAGATTTGGGGACGGTGAGAGATTCCTGAATGTTTGAGATGGAAGATCAGTTTCAGTTCTAGCTTTAGAAATTATCAAGTTTGTATTCAATTCTCATATCGTTGTTCTTAGTGATTGTCATTTTTATCCTAGTTTTTTATTGAATGTAATTTCTGTAGGCCTTTTGGTCAAGAATAGTTATAAAATTTTCATAAAAAAAAATTATTGTGATATCATTTTAAATAGTATTACAATGATGAATAGATAATTAAACAATGGTATTTACGTTGTATCACGACCTAGTATAATTTACACGTCAAATAAATTTCTTAAGATAGATAATATCTTAGATGTCTATCTTTAGCATTGTAGGCTAGGTCATATTAACAAGAATAGAATGAATATGTTGACTCAAGAGGACATCCTCGAAGTCAATGATTATGGATCATTATCAATTTGTAAGTCTTATCTACTTGAGAAGATGACTAAGACACTTTTTACTAAAAAAAATGAACAAACCAGCGAAGTTCTAAGTCTCGTACATATTGATGTATGTAGACCCATGAACATAAGTGCAAGAGGCAGGTTTACCATTTTATTACGTTCACTGATGACCTATCTAGGTATGGGTACGTCTACTTGATGAAACACAAGTCTGAATCGTTTGAAATATTCAAAAGATTTCGTAATGAGATAAAAAAATAAATTGAAAAGAGTATTAAAATTTTTCAGTCTAACCGAGCGAGTGAATATCTCTCGAGTAAGTTTTTAACATATCTAGAAGAGAATGAGATTTTCTCGCAATGGATTTCTTTTAGAACACCCAACATAATGGTGTATCTGAAAAGAGAAATCGAATCTTGTTGGACATGGTTCGATCCATGATGGGCTTTGCTAGTCTGTCGATCTCATTTTGGAGATATACACCCGAGTCGATTTGTTATGTACTTAATAGGATTTCAAATAAATTTATAAATAAAATACCATATGAGATATGGACAGGGCATAAGCCAATACTCTCACACCTTAGATTTTGGAGGTATGCAGCTTATGTCAAATATTTAATAACAGGCAAGTTTGGATCTAGATCAGACAAATATCTTTTCATTGGGTATCTGAAAGAAATAAAGAAAATTATTTCTATCTTACTGATGAATAAAAGATGTTCGTCAGCTTTTAGACAATCTTTTTAGAAAAAAATTTCTTGAAGAAATAACTAATACCTCAAAGATTGAACTTGATGAAGTTCAACAGATAGAAGAACTGACACAATCTAATGAACCTATAGAATTATAGTTGATTAGATCAAACCCTGAGCTCTTTACAGATGCACCATTGAGGAGATCTGGTAGAGTACCATATCAGTCAGACAGATAATACAGTTTCTTGATCCAAGACGGTGATCCTGTTGAACTTGATGGGATCAATGAGGATCCGATCATCTATATGGATGCAATGCAGAGATCCGACTCTGATAAGTGGCTTGAGGTCATGAAGTTTGAAATAAAGTCTATGAAAATCAATGATATATGGACATTAGTTGATCTACCTGAAGGGTTAAAATCCATAGAGTGTAAGTAGATTTTCAAAAGAAAAAGAGATGCAGATGGAAAGGTGGAGACCTATAAAGCTCATTTGATTGTCAAGGAAAATCATCAACGTTATGATATTGACTATGATAAGACGTCTTCTTCTATGGCAATGCTCAAATCTATTCAGATTATACTTGTGATAGCAGCACATCTGAACTATAAAATCTAGTAAATGGATGTGAAAATTATTTTTCTGAATGAAGAGCTAGAAGAAGAGATGTATATGATACAACTTGAAAGGTTCACATCCACAGATGAGTCTAAAGTGTGCAAGCTCCAGAGATCCATTTATAAATTAAAGCAGGCATCTTGGAGTTAGAACATGCATTTTGATAAGGTGATCAAAACGTATGGCTTCGTTAGAAATGGAGAAGAACTTTGCATTTACAAGTGGATAAATATTTCTATAATTATATTTTTTATTTTATATGTGGATGATATTTTTTTAATCAAAAATGATATCCCTATATTACAGAGAATAAAAATTTAGTTGCTGTCTTAATTCTCCATAAAAAATTTAGAAGAAGTATCCTATATCCCAGGAATGAATATCTATAGAGATAGATCGATAAGATTACTTGAATTATTCTAATCCACGTACATCGATATCATGCTGAAATGGTTCAGCAAGGAGAATTTTGAAAAAAGCTATCTTTCGATAGGCAATGAAATTTTTCTTTCGAAAAAAAATTATCCGACAATCCCTCAAAAAAGAGAGCTATGAGAAGAATTTCATATGCTTCGATAGTGAAATTTATAATGTACGCCATGTCATATACGAGATCGGATATTGCCTACTCACTAAGGGTAGTAAGCAGATATTTGTTTGATCCGGATGAGAACTACTGGAAGGTCGTAAAAATCATCCTTAAGTATTTGAGAAATACTAAAGACCAGTGGCTCGTTCATGGAGAATCTGATTTGAAACTTATAAAATTTATAGATTTCAGCTTTTAGTCAGATTATGACGATAGCAAGAACGTGTTGGGATACATCTTTATCCTGAATGGTAGAGCGATCTATTAAAAAAATTTCAAACAACACTCTATGATCGACTAAGTTTGTGAGGCAGAGTATATCGTGACATCTGATACTGTGAAGGAAGCTGTGTGATTGTGAAAGTTCATTGATGAGTTTGGAGTGGCACCCTTTATTGATGGTCCTGTCCTATTGTACTACGACAGCACTAGAGCCATTGCTTAAGTGAAGGAATCGAAGTCCCATCAGTGCACCAAGCATATTCTGCGTCGCCACTATCTTGTTCGAGAGATCATGGATCGAGATGATGTTGACCTTCAAAAGATCAACGGAATGGAGAATTTGAATGACCCATTCACTAAAGCCCACGATGTTAAGGAGTTCGATGATCACAAGTTAAAGATGGGTATACGATACTGTACCGATTAGTTTTAGTCCAAGTGGGAGTTGTCGAAAATTATGTTCTAAAGTCAATCGTCAATCTGTTGACGGTTATGCTTATTGTATATAAATTATATATGAATTGTTAATTAATAAAAATTATTTGATATTTTTCATCATAAAGTATATATCTTCTTTTTGAACTCTTGTGTTGTGATAAAATTCTTAGGACTATTTTGATCAATAAAAGAAGATTTATTATTTAGTCTTTAAATATGTTTGTGATCAAACGATATGCTATTATTAAGATGATAGCTATATCAAGTGTAGGTTGTAGTATGCTATATGGATTGGTTGTCCTCTTAGTCAAGAAATGTGAAGATACTAGTAGGACAGGTAGATAAGATGTAGAAGTACATCTCAGTGAACGTGATCTAACTAAAGAGTACTTTATTGTCAAGAGTAGCTCGTGAAGGATATGGGTATAAGTATCCTTCCGATCTGAGATCTTCACGGTGACTTGCAAGCAACTCACTGTACTTTGGTGCCAGACTATCTGAATTTTTAATTCAGTGATGAAAAATTTTTGGACACAGTCAAGTACTTGCGAAGTCAGTATGTGAGTAAAGATGAAATTGACTATTCATGATTTTAGGAGTTAGTGCTACATTGTGTTTCAATTTAGCAAAATCTTGATCAGAGTAGTCTCTGTGAGGAGTCATAGGATTTATGAAGTTGAGACACATTATGAATGTACTAATTATGAGTTGACAGTTTAACTCTGAGTCATCTTAAGTGCTGAAGTTCAAATGGATGAATTATACGGTAACCATAGTTCGAGGTTTTTGAATATTACTTTGTAATCATTCAATTTATCTGGACATCGGGTACCATTACTAGATGGTCATATCGATTGGTACAAAAATTTATTTATGTGCTACTAGCTTGGGTTCGAATCTATGGGGTCATACTCAAAAAAAATTTCTGACAGATCAGATGGTTGATCAATGATTAAGAATCGTTCAAGGGTATAACTGTCAATATGATTGATGGCTAACCTTATGCAGAAGTTGTAATGAATTGATTCGCTAAGAGTTAGTGAATTATTGAAGGATTAATTAGTAATTAGATTACTGATTAGCTCAATTTGATTGAGTAATATGGTTTGAATCAAGTCTAATTGAATTAGATTCAATTAGGTTTGATCCGATTAGATTATGAGATGACTTAATTACTAAGGATGTTAGATTCCTGATTGGATCAGAATTTAGCTCGATTAATTTCTAATTGAATTAAGATTTAATTGAGTTGGTTCTATACCTGATTAAATGAGGTTCAAATATCTAATTGGATCTAACATAATTTGATTAGGATAAGAACATAATTAGATTGATTTAAATTCAAATCGGTTTGAATTTCGAACATCTTGCGCTACCTAAACCCATGCCCTTTTGCTCTCCATGCAAATTTAGAATTTGCATGGAGAATTCACATGCCAAAACCATGTTGTCACCCACTCCCTTGGATGAGGATGAGATTGGTTGGAATTTGAATTTAAATGGTTTGAATTCAAACTAAAACAATCTTGATCCTTATCTTGGTTTAAATTCAAGTTCAAATTTGATTTGAACTTGATCCTATCCTCATCTCCACACCCACCTTAAGAACCCTTTTGTTTTGTGCGACAAAACACTAGCTTTTACCATGAGAAATTTTCTGGTGGGGCGTGAGGTCTCGGGGTGGGTCTTCTGTGCATGTAACAGAGGATAGCTGCTTCCTCTTGGGCTTAAGTGTAAACCCTAGGGTTCTAGTCTAGGGTATCGAGAAGGGAAAAAGTGAGAAGAGAGTGTCTTTTCTCCACACTATCCCAACTCATCCTCCTCCTTAGCATCCTTCTTCTTCTCCAGAAGAGTCTGCGAGATCGGAAGAATGGCATAGATCAATCATCAAAGAAAGTTTTTTTGTACGAGCTAGCACTCCTGAGAAGATCGATCAGCATCAGATCTTCGAGTGAATTTTTCGTAGAGACCGGACACCCTGTATAGATGTGAGCATCTGGGAAGAACCTCTTTACCACATTTATCAGTAGCGACGATCGTCTACCCACACTCTGGTAAGAGATTTGATCTCAGTAGATAAGATCTACTCACGTAGTATGCCTTTTGTAAATATGATCTACCAATTATTGATATGATCAATAATATTTAAATTAGATTATGCATTAAATTTATGTCATACGATCCTAAATAGATAGTTTTAGTTATGATCTATAGCATAATTTATAGATTAAAATATTTAATCTAGTGTTTTTTGCTAAAAAATTTTTAAAAGATATACTTGAAACTGCTGGATTTTCCTTCATTCACACACCCCTAGCATTGCACATACTAAATGCTAGTACGTTTGAGGTTAAGCAGCAACATTTGGGAATATGCTATATCTCACCATGCATCATGAATAAATTAAGAAAGTCGCTATTCATCATTTTATTAATTTATTTAATATAATTTTGTATTATTTGCTTTTATAAAGTAAATTGAGAGTGCAGTTTGATGCTGATGCTAATAATCTGAGCTTGAACTTTGGTCTCTCTCGATTTTAGCCAAATTTTCACCAATTATGATTGATTATTTATATAGTAAGATTGTAATATATACGATGATCTGATCTAGATTCACCTGTATAATCTTACTTTTCTCCCAAAGCTCATACTTTTAGATTTTATTTTCTCCACTATGCCCTTAATGTTTGGCTTGATTTAAGTGTTCGAGGATTTTCCACCAGACCAAATTCGATAAGTTTGAGATAGCGTTTGGTGATGCAAAAAGGATCATCACCATGGTGATGTAAAATTATAGATGATCCAAATTCTGAGATGATCTAATCCTAGTGATCTAAAATTACTGTATTTGATAAACTATGGTTCAATGATTAAATATATATCTCCAAATATTCACGAGTAACTTGTTTCGTATTTCATGAGAATACAAAATCACTGACTATATAATATGAAAAGTACCCCTAAGATATTCCATAAAAATATATTAAAGATATATTTATTAATCATACAAAATGTATTATAATAAAATATTAATATATTAATCATTAATATTTCTATAAAATATATTTATCAGTCTTATAAAGAAATATATGTGCTAATTATTACTATAGAATAAATATTTTTATTTATAGTATATTATTTTTAATACTACTATTTATTTTGATTAAGAAAATAAAGCAAATAGAAGTATTAGTATTTATTAAAATAATTTTATTATATAAATATATAGTACCATAAGATATTGGTACATACTATAATTTAAGTTTATCATAGATTAATAATATGACAATAACATTATTACTAATATATTATCATAAATACAATATATATAATATCAAATATAATATAATATCATATATAATATTAATATAATATCTTAATAGTATATTAATATACTAATTTTTTTATTGTATTGAGGGGTATATTTGTCTCTAAATTTCAACCCATGATCACTACTTTGGATAATTTTGGATTTTCGATCTCAAATATGGATATCCCATTATTGAGTTGGATGATGAATGTACATAATTTAGAATTACTGTCATATAAGATCATTATGATGTAATCAAATATGATGATTTTATCATCACTACTAAAGGGATGTTTGGTTCGTTATCAGAATCAGAATGAAAATTGAAATCGGAATGGATTAGAATCGAAATCGAAATGGCCTAATCCTTAAAAAGTTTGATTCGTATCAGGAATCGAAATCAAATAGATGATTTTCACTATTTCTGTTTGGTTCATTTAAAGAAATCGAAATCAAAAAAATTATTTTTAAAAAATAATATTTTATTTATTATTATTATTATTTTATTTTATTTTTTATAAGATAAAGGGGTGAGGGGGGATTTATTTATTTTTTTCCTTCCGTCTTCCTCTCTTTTCCCATGGCATCACCGCACCCAACACCCCACCTCCACCAGTGCGAACCGCAACTCCTCCACATTGCCCCCCGCATCTCCTCCGCGCTACATCCTGGCCCCGCTCGCACCTCCTCCGCTTCTCTGCACCCCTCCTCCCGACAGCCCATGCCTCCTCCGAGCCACCACTACCTCTCCAAACCCCATGGTGGTCCATGGCTCTTCTGCCCTCTTCTCTCGCATCCGATGCCAGCGCCTCTTCTCAGCTCTCGGTCCCACCTCTCCACTCAC
Source organism: Elaeis guineensis (assembly GCF_000442705.2). Lineage (NCBI taxonomy): Eukaryota > Viridiplantae > Streptophyta > Magnoliopsida > Arecales > Arecaceae > Elaeis > Elaeis guineensis. Next base: position 119,867,863 of record NC_025994.2, on the reverse strand, counting down.
CTCCCTGACGAAGTCCGATGCTATCCTCGACTTTCTCCGCCACCGCATCGTTTCTCCATCTCCCAATTTCGCCGCTTCATTCGTTGCCACCTCTCCATCATCACCACCGATATCTCCTCCAACCTTCTCCTTCGGCTCTTCTTCTTTCATTTTCTTTCCTGACTACGATGCTCGCACCCTACGTCCCACGCCTAACGAGACTTTTTTAAATTCCATTTGAGTGAAATGTGATTTTGACCCCCCCCTTGCCTCGTGGTTTCAACTTTTGCTCGAAGCAGATCAGTCGATGACCATCAGTTTGTCAACTCTGCTGGCCTGAATTACGATGATGGCAACACATTTGTGACTAACAGATTTTGTACTTGCCATCAAAGTCAATATTAGCGGTTGGACACGAAAACGCAAGCCATCGATCTGCCGTCGTAAATGGCCTGCTATACTGCTTGCAGACCGTAAAGCTGAGCCACAGAGTGAAAGGGCAACAGAAAGCGGGCGGCCCACCGTCCCAGCCAGGATAGGGTGGACGATGGGCGGGGAGAAGACCGAAGCGTGGCGCTCAACGATGTTGTCAGCACAGCCGGGCGTAATAAATACTAAAAGTTCATTTCTTAACCCCACCTGGCGTGTGGGTCCCACTCCTTTCCTTCCCTTCCCCGGGCCCCACGCCCCCACGTGGGTCCCATTCCATCCTCTCGCTCCTCCTCCTCCTCCTCAAAATACCCGCTCCGCCTCCCCTTTTGTCGCGGTTCACATGGTAGAGGCCATAACCAACGTGGGCATTTCGGAAACAAGGGAACAGAGACAGGCGAAGGTCCCGCCTATAAATTCTCCCCCATTCCCCATTAAAGAGTAGCTCATAGCAAGCAACGGAGTTCTCCTCGACTCCGTTCTCCCTCTCCAATAGTCCTAGGAGTCTCCCAGCTCTCCGCAAATCTCTCTACGCCATTCCCAGGATACCCCTGATCTCCTCCACAAAGTTTTCCCCTTGTTCAATTATTTTCCCGCCTACTAATTCTGTTCCTCCTCCGTTTTTATCGGAGGAGTGGAAACTGTTCTTCTAGAATTTTCTTTCTCCCGTTTTTTCTTTAATTTTTATATCACAGAAATATCGGAAAAGCGGGAGAGAAATTGAGGATGGAGGGAAGGGTCGCCGAAAAGATGGACAGAACTCTAGAAAGCCTACCGCCGGCGGGATTTCCCGGCCAGATCAGCTCCGCACTATCGGAGATTCTACTATCCGGAACCGACCCCTTGGACTCCATCTTCTCCCATCTCCCGCCGCCGGCCCTGGCAACGCCGGAAACCCTCGGCTCCGGCGTCTACCTCCGACAGACGGAGCTCCTCCGGCGGATCGCCTCCCAATCCCGGATCTATTCCGTCGCTTTCCCTTCTGCTCCCGCCTGGGCAGCGGCGGCCGCCGATCAGCATCACCGCCTATACTATGGAATGGGGCCGGCGAAGAAGAAGCTCTACCGGGGCGTCCGGCAGCGGCACTGGGGGAAGTGGGTGGCCGAGATCCGGCTCCCTCAGAACCGGAGGCGGGTCTGGCTCGGCACCTACGACTCGGCCGAGTCGGCGGCCTACGCCTACGACCGCGCCGCCTACAAGCTGCGCGGGGAGTACGCCCGCCTCAACTTCCCGGAGCTCAGGGACGGTGGCGATTGCCCCGAGAAGCTCCGCGCGCTCAGATCCGCCGTGGATTCCAAGATCCAGGCCATCTGCCAGCGGCTCGGACGGCAGAGAACATCGAAGCAGAGATCCGAGACCGAGAAGGGGAAGGCCAAAGGAAAGAGCCGGAGAGACAAGGAGCCACTGGCGGCGGCGGCGGCGGAGGGCTCGTCGGAGACAACATCAACGTCGGTATTGGAGGAGGGACGGATGACGGCGGGATGCAACGAGATGAACAACGAGTGTTCGCTGGCGGGGATGCCCTCGTTTGATCCCGAGTTAATCTGGGAAGTTCTCGCTAATTAAGTAAAAGGATGCTGCATTAGTTTTATAAAAAAATATGTAATTAGTGGATAAATGACAAGTGAGAGAGTTAATACTGAATATGTGACGTTGTAATTGAGATGCTTAAAGAGAGATCTGGAGGGATTTAGGTTTAGGTTTGGCATGTGGAGGACAACCAAAAAGAATCTACTTTAAAATGTTTGGATGGCTTTAAAAGGGGGTGGTCCCCTAGGATCGTCTTTGACCCTTCGGAGATCCAATTTGAAATCTCTCTCTCTCTCTCTCTCTATATATATATATAATGGTCCATGGAGGAGCTTTTTGATGGTCGGCTTGCCATTTAAGCTATTGGAAGAATTTACCATGGATCTGGGATGTATCTTTCACATGAAAAAAAATGATTGATCTCCTTTTATCATTTTTACTGTTGGATGGTGTTTTGCACAGTTTTCAAAACATGATGACAGTTTTATGATCTATAGAAGGAAAAAGTTGGTCATGTCTTAAAAGCTACGTAAAGCACAGTCTAATGATCACAAAATCAGTCATTCTTTCATGTAAAAGATAATCTGAACCTATTTACTATTGTGCATGCCATCTCGAACCAACCATCAAGGACCAAGAATTGTGATATTGAAATAGCAAGCTCATATTAATAGCTTCTATAGTTCTCTATGATATTTGCAATGTACAAATTTTCATCATTTGTCTTCTATGTGAATGTTTACTTAGTTTGTTCGGATTATCTATAAGCAGCGAAAAATGTAGTTGGAAACAAAGTGCGACATCTTAGCATCATTTTATTTGCCGGTCTTCCATGATAGTCATGGATTAATGCATTGTAGAAGATAATGGATTTTGCGCGGTAATGTAGATTGGTGATAAGATGTTACGAGAAATTGATTTTGTGAATGTGTGCACATTTTTTTTTCAAGGAAGGTTATATATATACCCTAGCCTTTGAGGAGATATCGGTATTGACTTTAACAAGACTACATTAACTATGATGGATAAATATCTTATGGTTATCAATTTCAATGTAGTTTAAGGTATGAAATTGGGGCTCCAATACCTCCATCTTCATCAAAAAAAACAAAAAAAGTATGGGAGGCAAAATAAAACAAATCAATTAGGACAGCAAGTGGAGGAGAAAGATCATGAAGATGCGGCAAGGAGATTACAAGTGATCAACAACTACTGCACAGCCAAGGTATTAGCTTGACGATATTTTGAATCTCCTTAGCTCCTAGCCGGAGTCCAACTTGAGCCCACTTTGGAAAGTCAAGACTGCTTGAGCATGTGATCTTACTAAAATAAGAAAGCGCTAATAAAGATGAACCATAATTAAAAAGATAGATAATGCAACATACAATAATGGTTGTAGCATTATCGATGGATATAGAGTACGAGAACAAAAAGCAAGTCTTTGTATCACATACCTTCATTTATAGTGCCAATCTGAACTGGATATTCAATGGAGGCCGTCCTAAAGAAAAAGGTATTCAAAAAAATAGAAAAGAAAAGAAAAGAAAGAAAAAAAACGCCCCTACGAGCATATATCCGCACCCATATAGATCCAGTATTCTTGTATTTCTTATTGTATAAATAAAAAATTATAAAGTCCAACTGATTACTTACCTAATCACAAATATTTTCTTTTGAGCCAGTTAGTTCAGGCTTGGAAGTCAATGAGCACTAAATGAAAACTAATTCATAGTGATAGCTCGTTATCTGTGGCAATAATTAACAATTCTCATAGAGTCAAAAGGCTTGTTCGGTGACAATCAAAATAACTCATCACAAAATGATGCTGCCATTTTAACAGCAGCTACAAAGAGCCGCCACTATTGTTCCTTGTGCCCAATAAAATTATGGACAGACTGCAAAAACCTCCCCGAAGGTGGATCGAAATTATATTTACATTCAATAATTTTCAAAATCTATATTTTGTTTTAAATATTTATTTTGACACTGCACTTAATATCATACCTTTAGATAGTTCATTAATCCTAAGAGGACCCAAATGCCATATTAAAATGAATTTATAAAATAATAAAAATAATTTTCAACAACAAATGGACTAATATGGGCTCCTAATCTATCCTAGTAATTAGAGAGACTTTTAGATTTATTACAAATTAAGTTAGTATATTTTATTTAAATTTTTCTAATTTTATATTTTCTTCTATTACTTATTAACGAAGACTGTCATGTTTCTGGACTAAATCGAGTATTATTTTTTTGCTCTAATGATGTCAAAGATGACGAACGTCTTCAAAGCTTCGACATGATGGAGAGCCGAAAGGCCGATCCTATTGTAGCGATCTTTTTCATTCGGATGCTTCTGTTGCTGGCGCATTCTGCCTCAGTGAGCATCACCATTAACTGCTTCTCTGTCGATGGGTCTAAACTGATCATATGGCAGCAATCCTTCAAGGAACACCGCTCATCAATCACCGAGGATGACAAACATGGCGAGTTGCTCGACAGAGATCTTTCCATCGATGTCAAAGATAGTGAATATCTCCTATAATTTTAGCATGATGTGCGACATGTAGGTCAACCCCACCACCTTAATCTCCTCAAGCTAGATGCTCCCATTATCGGTGTAGTCCACTTTGACAAATATTACCACCATCTCCTTCTCGATCGGTAGGTTCACACCCAATTGCCTCAACACCACCTCCATCTCTTGCCTTGTGATCCTCTCCGAAACCCTTTCCAATTGCATTCAGCTTTATTAAAAAAAACTTTCCAACCTCTAAGAGCTACAAGCCTGGAACATCTTGAAGTAACAAAGCATCAGATCAGTGAATATCAGTGGCCCCTTCGCCACCTCCCACTCCACTCTTAGCTTCTCTTTCTTCTTTTACTCCTCCCTCGCCGTCTTCACCATCGTCGTCCCTATCTCGACCTGCAGCCCGCTCCCACTATGTAGTCTCTCCACCACACCGCTCACGATATGTACATCGGCCACTCTACTAACACCACATCGTACCACACCATCTTGCACCGCATTCCTACCTCTAGCAATCAACGGTTCACCGCCAGATTGTAGCACTCCACTGTGAAGATCCCCCCACTGTCGCATACGATTGCAAAGATCCGACCACTGATCGCCTCATCCCAAAGAAGGACCATGAGGTAGACTGTCGGATAGACAACCGTGCTATGGCAGATCATGAATACGTGGTTGAGTAGCAGATAACAAGGGTCTGGAAGGCGGTGACGGCCAATAAAGGATCATCATCGGCTTTTTTGATCCTCTCAAAGACTCCTTGTTAGACTTGCACCAATGTAGAGGATGGTTTTGAGGCTGAAGAGGAGGGAGAGAGGGTGGACTAGATCGGATTTGGGAAAACGTCAGGAGCACGGGTAGCAAGCATCAAAGAGTATAATTTTTGTCATCATAAAGTAATTTTATTAGTTCATAAAATGAAATATTAGTTCCAATCATTTGGCGATGAAATCATTGATTATAATAATTCATTATGATAATTTTTTTAGTTTCATTAAATATATACTCATAAATAAAATTTTCTAAGTTTAGACTAAAACAAATTTATTAAATCGATCCAACTTGTTATTTTAAGAAGTTCTCCAGCTCAAATGCATTCAAGGGAAGGGATTACAAATTTATGTTTGCAGACATTTCTAACTACTGATTCTAATTTAGAGTATCATATCATATGCTTGAAATCCAAGAGTTTTAATTATTAACCACAGCTTATGATAGAGTTCTATCATATTATTGAGATTATATATCATATTATAGTAGATATTCAATTACATAAAATAAATATTGATAACGTCAAAATAAATAATATTGATACTTACTAAACACAAACTCAAGGCCAACAAAGCCACCTATACTAGATCATCCTACTGCACTCTATTAAAATATGTTTAAATATTTAAAAAATATATTAAAGCCAACGTAATATAAAAAATTGCATCAGTTGTGATAAATTATCTAATTAACTACTGAAAATTGAGCATTTTAACAATGATTTGTATTTTATAGATAAAGAGGTTATCTATACGATATTTAAGTCCCATATTTCTAAACAAAATTGGATCTAAAAAGTTTTAATTACTTTTCTTCTAAAAATAAAAAGTCATAATAAGTATTGTTTTAAACTTCTTTTTTGCATTTCTATAACTACTTTATCTGATAAGAGAATATGGTTTCAAGGTATAGAGGATAGATCATGTCACTCAGGAACTTAGATTTTAGATTATCGAGTAAATATCAACAACATTGTTACAAGTACTTTTATAGAATAAATTTATGCTTTTATATTAAGTTAATGATTTGTCTTAGCGGTTAAGAGGTCAAATTTGTGTTCAATTGGGCCATCTCCTTGGGGCCGTATGAACCCATATCGAACCTAGCAAAATTTAGGCCCGGTTAGATTTCCATTTTGGGCTTGGCATCACTTAATAATAGAGCCTTATCACTAATAAATATTTTTTAAAACTAATTGGGCTGGCTTGTTAAAATCACGCCATCCTAGTTGGGCCATATAAACGAATTTCGTTTGGCCTGGTACGGATTTCCGATCTGGTTTAATAATAGCAAGTCAATGGGCGCATTAGGGCCCGGTATGTGTTTCCAAGATGGCTTCAATATCACCAAACCATGGTAGAGAAATTCTTTGTACACCACCTACGATGTAGAAAATCCGATATGGAGTACGCTGTCTTATCCGATTGGATCACGTAGTTATCAATTTCTAACGTACATTTAATGCCCGCACTTCTATTTTTTCGTTCGAAATTTTAAATGATGAAAATATCTCTTCTCTTCTGAAAAAATTATGATATTCTGTGTCGATATTATGATATCCCGCATTAAAATTATAACTTCCTGTATAAAATGTCATAATTTTTTCATAGGATGTCATGAAGAGGGAAGGGCATTTTCGTCATTGAAAAATTTTATATAAATTTTTCAATAATGAAAATGCCCCTATCAAAATTATAACATCTTATGAAAAGTTATGGCATCTTATGCAGGAAATCATAATTTCAACGCAGAATGTTACAATATCGGCATAGGATGTTATAATTTTTTCACAATGAAAGGGGCATATTCGTCATTCAAAATTTCAAATGAAAAAGTAAAACTGCGGACATTAAATGGGTGTTAGAAAGTAATGGCTACATAGTTCGATCGAATAAGGCGGTGCACTCCATGTCGAATTTTCTACACTACAGATGGTGTACAAAGAATTTTGCAACAATAGAATCTCATACCAATATATAAAATATTTTTTCTTAAAAATGAATCGGTCTCGCTCATTAAAAACAGGCCATCCTGGTGGGCCGAGTCGGTTCTGAACCTTTTGGTTTGAGGGTTTAGAGATATCTAATTCACACAGGAAGTGACGGGCAGTGGAGATTGGAGCAGAGTTGTCGTCTTTGATGCAAGATACATGGTTGAGTTGTCAGATGCCACCATGATAATTGGGTTTAGTAATATTGAGAGGGAGATGGATAACCCACATATACATTCTCAGAATTTTTTTGTCACTGCATATATAGAGTTCATATTAGCGTGCAACTTCAAAATGGACCATGTCATGCCCTAATCCGGCGGCCCAAATCTGACACATGATAGACGGCTGCACATCCCTAAGGTTTCACTCCACAGGACATGCATAGCTATGCCTTACATATCCTATGGGGTGAAATCCCATGAATACGCAGTCGTCTGTGCCGTGTCTAGCTTGAGATGTCAAAGATCAAGCATGCATCGCATAAAAATAATATTTAGCAAATCAAAAGCCCCACGAACCGGATTTGATCATTAAGAATAATTGGTTTGAGAATGCCAGTGTGGGCTTAAGTAATTGCAACCAACATGCTCTTGATATGTCCCAGACCTGCCATTTAATTCATCAACTTTAGCTAAAACTTAGACCCCAAACCAATTATGGTCTGATCTGATTTGGGCTATTGGCAGCACTAATTACCAAGTTCAGATCGTATCTTTGGCATGAAAGAATGATCAATCTTTTTTCATATGTCAACGGTTGGATTATACATTGCACGTATTGCAAAGCACTCCAACGGTTCTCATCATGGGCATTGCGCAATCTAACGTGTGCCGCTAGAGAAGATGCATCATTGTTCTCAAGTTGGGGTTGTATCTTTGGGATGAAAGAATGATTGGTCCTTTTTTTTCATTCAACTGTTGGATTAGGCATTGCACATATTGCGAAGCACTCCAACTGTACTCTCCACGGCCATTGCACAATCTAATATGTGCCATTAAGGAAGGTGAATCATTGTTTCACACGAAAGATACAACCCAAACCCCTAATTACCTATTACTGTCTGTTATTAGAAAACTTGCTTATAGTCCCACATCGACAGCCCAAAGTTTCTAATTAGGCTTGTAAAACACAGAAAGACAGACTGAATTTTCTGCCCCAAGGAGTAGGCAGAAGGGTCTCCTGCGACCCTAATTTTGGCCCCGGTGTTCTGTCGCGTTGGGGTTGGCCATTTTGATGCTGCTTGTTGGCTTCGCTTGCGTTTTGGTTTTACCCTTCCCATTAACAAAATAACACTGGAGTAGTGAAATGCAGACTTTTTTTTTCTTTTCCCTTTTTCTTTTTAAAGTTTTGTTCCAAGTTTTATCTTGCAGGATGTAAATAAATGTTGTTATAATCTCTGGAACGATCATAGACTAAAATCAGGCTTTTGTAGAAGGTCCATCTCTTGTACATACTAGAATATTACTAGTAAGATGTCATCTATGGCATGGGAGTTGGAATTGGAATTGAAGAATCACTTAATCAGCTAGGAAGATCGTACATCAGACAGCCCCCCTGATTTTTTATCCTTTTTTAGATGAATGAGACACTTCCCCATATTTTATTGACAAAAAAATTAAATACAAGTTTGTAGATAGGTACAAAGGTAGCCTGAGAAGAATAATGTTCAGGGTCTGTTCTTTTTAGGATAAAAGATTTACCTAGAAATCTGTATTTTTCTGGATAAGTATTTTCAAATAATATTTATTTAAAAAAATAATTTATTCATATTTTTTTATGCATTGAAAAATAACTTGAGAATCTATTATCTATGTTCTTTTTTATTACTAATTTCTTAGATAAGTTATTAAAATCTATCCATATTTTTCATAATATTCTTTATTATATAAATATTATTATATATAATAATATAATATAATATAATATAATAATATTATTATAATATATTATAAGATATTATAATAATATTGTATATTATTATATATAACAATATAGTATAATATATTACAATACTATTAGTATACATTATTATATATAAAATATATTATATTATTATATTCTTATTATAATATATTATAATAGTATATTATCTTATATTATAATAATTTAATATAACATTATAATAAATATTCTATATTATATTACAATATAGTATATTAAAATATATTATATTATAATAATATATTATTATATTATATTATAATTATAAGGTTAAGAGTATCTTAAGAATGAATTAAAAAGATTATTTTTTTGGTTGATAAAAAAATTATTTAACCACCTCCTAGGTGAATAAGATTTTTTTTATTTGATGGATAAATGCTAACTTATCTATTTTAAAAAAATATGAGAATATGGATAAATTGGTCAATAAAAAAATTGTTCAATTTTCTTATGATATTTATTCATAAAAGAACAGACCCTTAAGTTAAGCTACAAAATCAAAAAGAGAAATTAGCTCTAAAATTAAGAAGTAATCTGCAACAAAGAAGATAAGAGAGTCAACAGGATTTTATGTCGACCAACCTCATTGATCGAGGATATATTGCCCCAGAGCTGGTAGTTAGAAATAAGGCGGCAAATGGATCAGATTGATCCGTGATCCATCCCAATCTGATCCAGTTGATCTGATCCGAACCCATTTAAAAGACCCATGGAGCTGAATCGGGTTCAAAAATTAGATCCGTTCTCTTTTTCAGGTCAGATCTGGATTTTTTGAATTTGGATCTAACCCGATCCAATCCGTGAAGATTTTTGGATTAATTTGGATCTTAAGATACATGATCCGATCCGATACGACCCGATCTGGATCCAAATATAGGATCTGAACGCAGTTAGAGTGACTCACCCAAATAGAGGTTTGGGCTTGGGTCAAAATTTTTCAAACCTTTCGATCTTCCCCATCTGATTTTCAAACTAAAAATCTTCAAAACTAAAAGTTTTTCAAATCCTTCAGTTCTTTTATTCTGATTGTTATAACATCTATGATAATCCGAAGAGGAAAAATTGGATGGATTCCTGATAATTTAAATGAAGGGCATCTCGATTACTTTTTCTGACTTTTTGCTGGACTCAGTTTTTAAACTTTCTGATTTATGTTTATTGTACCATGAGGTACAAAAGCAAGAAGGTTTCTTGAATTCCAATTCGTTTTGTTGACTTTAAGAAATTTCAGAGCATACTCTAATGTGCATAGATGTTGTGTCATCAACAGTATATGCAATTTTATTTTTAATCATTTACAAGTATTCCTGTTGTATAATGCCTTAGATTAAAACAATTATATTACTATATAAAATTTATTTTTTTTTACTTTTCTTCTTTTGTGTGGACTTCTGGAATCTTGATTCTTTTCAAAAATTGCTTGTTTTCCTCTGCTATCCAATATAATTAATTATTAAAAATTACAATTAAAGTATTGGAGGAAAAAAAAGAAAAGAGGCATTTCTTAGTTGTTATCTAGTATTAGTATTCACTGATAGTAGGTTTCAAATAAATTAAATCCGTAATTCGATCCGATTCAAACCGGATCCGAACAGGACCTGCATTTTATGGATTGATGCCGAATTATATATGGACCCGACTCGATCCAAATGATCCAATAGGTCAATAAATTCGGCTATGGATCCGATCCGATTTTTTATCGGATATGGTATGGATCCAATATCAAAATTCAATCAAAAAATCAGATCAGGTCGGGATCACTCAAGATCCGATTCGATCCGACCCATTTGCAGGCCTATCTAGAAATGAAGAATTTCGTGAAGAATTGATGTCGGTGAAGAGTTGTTCCTGAGGAACACTTGCGGAGTTTTGTTCGTACCCTACCTGCTAATTAAATGTCATTAAGAGTTAATACCAAGTTTTCTCAGAGACTCTTCGATTTTCTTCATTCTCCAACTTGTCGAAAGCGCTTGTAAGTGAGGTAAGTGACCTTTCAACTTCAGATATGATTTCGAGGATGTTGAGATAGTTCTTGTTAAGGGGCACTTGATGAAGAGGTATATTGCATACGCCACACTCGAACTGCATAATGGACAGACTGAGCTAATTATCCAGTCTTTTTTCGGGAGAATTTCTCCTAGTTCTTGGTCAAGGGAAGATTGAATTGTATTTTCTTTGACCAGACGTACAATATTTTTGTGTACAATTTCCTACCTTTAATTTCAAAGTAGGTGCTTTAATTTTGAAAGTGCTGCAGAGTTGGTTCCTGTACCTGCGTTCAGCACCCCACACATCCTTTCCTGTGACAGTCTATCAATGCTATGTCGCACAATAAATTGGTTCGGTGAGCATTTTGACCTGCTATTCCATACGAGTCTCTCTCTCTCTCTCTCTCTCTCTCTTTTATAGCACCAATTTGGCTTAGAGCTTAAGTCACCTCCCCTTGATTGATGAAGCCCACATCTCAAGGAGTACTACACCTGAGTTTCTCTCATTGAACCATTTTCATGGTCCAATGCAGCATTAACTGCTATAATTGTTTTTTCTTTTGGTAACATTGCACATTATTATATATTGAGATATCTGCTATGCATGTGGATAAAAGAACAAATTACATCAAAATATTGTTTTTTTCAGAAATACATATTTGCATTAGTTAGGTGGCCTCATTTAATGACATACTTAAACACGGTACCAATTAAAAGGAAGTAAACCAAAAAATTAAAAGGAACTACCACCGATGCACCATGCAGGCTGAGCGACTTCTTGAGTGGTTTCTTTTTGAGTTATTTTAGCGTTTTCGTATCCTAATACACTACGTGCAACCGATGCTGCACCGAACAACCAAGTTGCCACGTCAGCATTGCAGCTACTCCCCGCCTGCCACGTCTCCCTCATTGGCACCCACGTGTACAGAACTGCACCCCCCTCCCCTCTGAAACAGCCGTGCTTCTCTTGAGCTCCTTTACGTACTTCAAATCAAGAGGAAAGAAAAAGAAGAGTCCCATGGTGGTAAGCGGGTCCGGCTCTTCTTCGAGCTTCTCCCCTTCGCATGGAGCCATAGGCATGACGAGAATCCCGGACAGCACCACGCCCGCAGACTTGCCGGCATCAAAACCCGCCTCCCAAGAGGAATCTCGAACCAAGCTCTCCACCTCTTCCTCTTGTCCCTTATCCCATTGGCGAAAATACCCCTCTTCGTCACTGTTTTCATCTTATAGATACAAGGCTATTCCGGTCTATCTATCCGATTCTTTAACCGTACGTGCCCACCCGTCAACCCCGACCCCCGGACACGTGCTCAGATTCTTTCCCCATCTTTTCTCTGTATATATATTTGTCCCCAACCTCTCAGATCTGACTTCCTCCCCCTCCCCCTCCCCCTCCCCTCTTATAGTTTATAACAGTTTATCCATCAGAGAAGTTGAGAGAGGGGCGAGAGAGAGAGAGAGAGCAGTTGCAATAAAAATTTAGAACCTTTCCAACCACTGCTTGTTATTGCTTGGCCTACCAAGCTTCTCCGAACCAGGTAGGTATCTTAATGAGTCACTTGTTCACTTCTCCCAGCAGCGTTTGCTTCCACGAGACCGATATATTTAATCTTTTCTTGCAAACTTCCCCAGGGATTTGCTACACCTGCCAGGACTTTTTTTTTGTCTTTTTGGGGGGGTACAAACACCTGCCTGGACTTTGGCTTCATTTTTATCATGTGAGTTATTTCCTAGGTGGATCATTCCACCCGATTCGATTCCGTCTTCAGTTTTCCTCCTCTCTTACGACTCCATTGTTTTTTTCAAACTATTGCTCGATTTACCGAGTCTATATATGTGTATACACACACACACACATACATGGACGCATAGACACATACGTGAAAAACTAAGATGGCTGAGACGCTTTCGTTTGGCCGAGTTTTCTTCTTGGTGGATACTCTGCATCTCCTTCTCTTGCGTTTCGCGTGTAAGGTTGGAGTGGGCGGAGATCGCAAAGCAGAGGGCTGGTTTCTTCTTTAGGGATCGACCCCCTCTTCGCATCACGACAATATACGGACACTTGTCGTACCTCTCGTTTTACTCTTTTTAAAGCCTCGCTGTCCGATATGGTTCTTCGAGTTACCACACTGCCCCTATTTGGGGAACTTTTTTGCGGAAGCTAGATCTGCCATCCATGTTAACAGGCTTGTGTGATGGACGGCAGATTCAGTTTTCTCATGGAACATTATGCGGGAGGTTGCGCAGGGTTTTGAGGGCATATGTGGTAATTTCGTAATCGCGGCATTTTCGTGGTTTCTCAGGAAAAAAATACTACTTCTTCGGAAAATCTTTGCTATTTAAGGGACATGGGCTCGCGAGAGGGAGGGAGGGGAAGGAAGACGAATCCCCCTAACTATATTTGGTTATTTGTTTGATTTTAGATCGCCCTCAAACGCTCGGAGATCCCTCAAATAACCAAAGTGAAGAAAGGAAGAGGACTCCACGGCGGCGGCCGTGGCGATCATGCCATGCGCGGCGGCGGCGATCATCCACGGCGGGTCATCGGCGGCGTCGGCGGTGGCCAAGGACCACCTCCACGGCCGCCAGGACGGGATCCGGCGGTCGTTGTCCGGCACTGACCTCGTCGGGGTGCGGCGGTCGCGGTCGGAGCCCCTGCTCCGGTGCTCCCTCAGCATCCCCCGCCCAGCCACCGCCGCCTCTGCGCCGGCGAAGCTCAAGACTAGCCGCTCGGTCGGCCTGTTCTCCTTCATCCCCAACTCGATTCGATCGTTTCTGTTCAATTCGGAGGAGGCGCATGGGGGGATGAGATTTGTGGATCCGGAGGAGAGCAGCGAGGAGGAGGTGGGATCGGAGACGGAGAAGCGGTCGAATTGGGTGGAGAGGATCTGGGAGCTGAGAAGCCGCTGGCGGGATCGGAAGCCTAAAGCAGACGAGGAGGACGCCAGCGACGGCGGTGGCGAGGAGAGCGACGAGTTCTGCCGGGTGAGTTACGACTCGGGAGAGGAGGCGGAACGGGAGGAGGAGCGGAGCGAGTGGGATCGGGAGTCGTTCGAGCGGCTCTTGGCCCCGGTCTCGTGGACGGACGCCAAGCTCTTCTCCCAGCTGGCGTTTCTCTGTAACATGGCCTATGTGATACCGGAGATCAAGGTTAGTTTATTTCCTCCTCTCATCACAGCCGTTCCTTTTCCCATCGCTTTCACATGATCTAATCAAATAGTTGGTTCCGTTGTCGCCCATGCCCTCCCTCGAACCATCCAATGAAGAATGGTTTTTCTCCCTCCTTTTACGACTTTAATTAATTAAACTATAACTTTTAGTCTCATGCAAAGAACCTGGTGGGGTGGGGGATCTGGTAGTTGGCGAGAATATGTAGGGTAGTTACAGAGCCCAGCAAGAATGATACATAGAATTTTATGCGGGTCCCGCATCGGATTGAGTGGCCGTTGAGAACTTTGTATGTTGCCTCGAGTCAAATTGTTCGATTGTAGGCGTAGGTTGAGTTGAGTTTATTATTTTTATTATTATCATTTTCTACCATGATTACAAAATTCCTACTGGCTTCAACCCTAGTCTTTTTGACTCAAATATTTATGCTTGGAATAGAATGTATGTGGCAGTCACTTCTTGTCCAACACAAGGCTTGGACGTCCACATCAAATATATATAGTCATAGAACATAGACTAGGATTTGTTTTTGACTTCTAATGTGTATGTCAATAATACCTTCACTTCTTTGCCACATTCTTTTTTATCATAGTAGTGCAGTAAATGATCTATCAGCACGCCACTCCGCTCACCATGCAGATCTAGTGGTTGGTACAGATCATAGCCTAGTCAGTGGTATTAGTTGGCTCTAATTTTTTACTTGACTAATCATCAATTTTCATATCAAATCTGTGAACTAAATAATTTTTAATATTTTTCTTTCTATTAGTATAATAAAAAAATAATTTTATAGTGATCATTATTTATTATCATATGAAGCTATAAACAATAACAATATTATTTATATACGTTGTTTCATAAAAGATAAATCTTGCCGATTATGGTAAGATTTATCTTTGTGATACAATGATCATCTAATTAATAACAAAGTAGTCAAAAAGTAATTTTATTTAAATATTTATATTAATAATTCATCATTTACTATGAAGTTTGGGATATATCTATTTTTTCAATTCAATTTTGCTGTGAATGTATATTTTAATTTTTAAAATTATTTTATATATTTTAATTTTAATTTTTAAAATAATATAATTTTTATGTGTAAATAAGTTGAGCTGTTTGTAAGTTATTCAAGCTTGACCCCGATTCAATAATTATTAAACTCGAGTAGAGCTCAACTAGTTGGAATAAATTTTCAAGCCAAGCTCTGATTGTTAGATATTCAGCTTAAAAATTTTTAATATATTTTAGTTCATATATTTTTTTAATAAGAATTCGAACTCAAATATGGTTTGATCGGTATAAGAACATGATGGGTATTAGCCTCCACTTGTGGAGGAGAGAGAAAGAGAGAGCTGGAGAGAGGTGTGCAGCATGAAGCCACCTCCGTCCGCCATGCCGACTCCACGATCAAGGCCGGACACTATCATCATCGTGGAGCATATGAAAAAGGGTTTTTCACGTAATTAATCTTATATTTTTATAATTATAGGCAGAGGATCTGAGGAAGTACTATGATCTTCGATACGTCACTTCCTCGTTGGAGAAGAAATCGGAGGCAGCAATCAAGGCCCGGCTCGAGAGCGACTCAACCCGTCCTCCGCCTGGACCGACCGGGCCGTGCCCCCGATCGGACTCGGAAACCCAGCGGAGGCCCCTGATCCGGCCCTCCGTGGCTTACGAGATCGCCGCGTCGGCCGCGTCCTACATCCACTCCCGCGCCAGGGGCCTCCTGTCCCTCGGCGGGGAACCCGGGTCTACCAACGGCATGGAGAGACTCGGTGAAAGGCCGGAGGAGGCGGTGTCGCCGCAGGAGACTCTGGGCCAGGAGACAACCGGAGAAGGGCTGGAGGAGGCGCAATCGCTGAAGGGGAGTCCCGGTCGGATGTACAAATCCAATGTGGCCGCTTTTGTGGCCAGGTCGACGATGACGGCGGTGGTGGCGGCGGAGGATGAGGCGCGGCAGGAAGCGGCGAAGGATCTCCGGTCGCTCCATTCCTCGCCGTGCGAGTGGTTCGTGTGCGACGATCCCAGCACGGGCACTCGCTGCTTTGTCATCCAGGTCGGCTGAATCCGACAATTACCCCTGACCTTCTCATGTATTACATTGTTGCCTCCGTCCTTCCTAATTCTGCTACCAACTGTTCGACGAAATGGCAGGGTTCGGATTCGCTGGCTTCCTGGCAAGCCAACCTGTTCTTCGAGCCCACCAAATTTGAGGTAAGCTCACCGTGAGTTTTCAACTGCACATTTTTCTCTCCGCTTTTTCTTTTTTTTTTTTCGGACCTTCGATTTGTCTTTATCTTCTTTCTTCTTTTTCCACACACTTGCAAAGGACGTGCTAAATAATATTAATATATTATATAATTACAATGGGTTTTAAATGCCGACTGTTCTTTATAAATGGATGTTGCATGGTGAAATTAACAACCCTTATTTACGTTTTTAGTATTCATTTTATATAATCATTTTTTTTTAATCAAGATCTTTATGTCAACATCGGCAAAAATGTTCATATGAACAGTGATTTGGAAATAAAAGTTTTAACTCTTTTAATCACTATCCGTTGTTTTTCACTTTGTCTTTTGTTTACGCTCATTATAACAATCAATATCTTATTATCAGCTCAGGCTAAATCGAGCAAATGATGGTCATTGCTTCTTTTATAATTATGGAGAAAAACAGTGTACAGTAGGTCCGTTATTAGATTCTATGTCGTTATGTTTCGAAAGTTACCTAACCTAATCTGGGGCATCTGAGAAGGAGACGGAGGTGCTCGTACATCGAGGGATCTATGAAGCGGCGAAGGGAATATACGAGCAGTTCATGCCAGAGATCGAGGTCCACCTGCAGCGTTGGGGGGACATGGCAAAGCTTCGATTCACGGGGCATTCTCTCGGAGGGAGCCTCTCGCTCCTCGTCCACCTCATGCTCTTGTCTCGGGGCGCCGTCAAGCCCTCCACCCTCCTCCCCGTGGTGACCTTCGGCTCCCCGTCCGTGTTCTGCCGGGGGAAGCGGGTGCTGGAAGGGCTGGGGCTGGACGAGGGGCAGGTGCACTCCGTGATGATGCACCGGGACATCGTGCCCCGCGCCTTTTCTTGCGGCTACCCAAACCACGTCGCCCAGGTCTTGAAGCGCCTTAATAAAGCATTCCGGTCTCACCCTTGTCTCAATAATGAGGTCAGTCGTCTTTCCAGCTTTCATTTCTTCTATGATACATGGATCTGAATCTGAAGCCTCTGATCCAACGATGCGGACTAACTTGCCATTTCTGGAGCTGGGTCCTACAATTATTTTATCCATTTATTATTTTCAAAGGGTGCAATTTGAATTAATTGGTTCAAATTAGAATTCTATGGAACACCAAAATTTTCAACCCAAATGCAATGAAACTATGGCTAGGTTAGATTAGTTGGGTTAGCTTGGTCCGAAAGGGGTAGTGTTGGCAAAATCTGACTCTGACCTGCCATCCCATAAAAAACCCACCATAAGTTAATGGGTTTGGACAGGGAATAGGGTTGATTCAGTTGACCCAATATGAATCAAATTATAAATCGGTGGGTTTAAATTTAGCCTCTAGATCTAATGAGACACATGGGGCCGTCAAATTGTCTCCTAGAACTAACACGATCAATGGTTTCTAGGTTTTTAATATGGCTCCATTAGCTTACGAAAGGTTCTGGTGAGTGATAGATAGGATGTACCATGAAATTTTAGGATATGGGATTGTATTTTAGCTAATTTTACCCTTAATTAGTTCATGACTGACATATACCCTAAGTTTCTAAGATTTTGTAATTATGATGATATATTTGAAGTTCAATTATTTTATTATTTGTTTATCTTCGACTAACATGTTTGCTTTATTTTTTAGTTATATGTATGATTAAAACAAGTGAAGATTCAAATGGTTTAGTGTGTGCCAGTCTGAGTTATATAAGGATTTATTGTTTTTAACCCAATTATAAATGAATTGGGTATGGATGTAGAGTTTTTCTAATATGAACAAGGTTTGAACCAATGAAACCTAACCTGACATGGTCCTTTGGGGTGGAACTTGGGTGAGCTCAATCTGAACCCACTCGT
Organism: Elaeis guineensis; assembly: GCF_000442705.2. Taxonomy (NCBI): domain Eukaryota; kingdom Viridiplantae; phylum Streptophyta; class Magnoliopsida; order Arecales; family Arecaceae; genus Elaeis; species Elaeis guineensis. The sequence goes on along the minus strand of NC_025994.2, from coordinate 119,849,442 downwards.
CCAATTGGGTTGAGTTGAAGCTCAACCCAACAAAATATATAGATAAATAACTTTTATATTTTCATATACATAAATTATATTTTTACATAAAAATATATAACTGTATTTTTGAAATTTTTGAATGAGTGAGACCTCAATTCAATAAGTATTAGTTCAATAAAAATGTTTCAAACCTTTCCCCATCTTAAAATTCATATCCAATCCAATTTTACTAATAAATATAGCAAAACCCAACCCAACCAAATTGCAAGTGTATCCCTAGAAAGGGGTAAAAGTACAATTTGGTTGGGAGATTTGTAGTAGACGTACAAGTTTGATTTAGCATAGGTAAGGTGGGTGTCCAGCAAATAACAAATACTAATATTCATTGGATCCAAATGTTAATGTCCGCATTTGGATTTACATCAAAATATGTGCAAAGCGTAGCTTCAGATATGCAGGTCATGTGCATCACATGCAATCTGCAATACATATATATATATATATATATATATATATATATATATATGTTTCTCCATGTAGATCCAAGGAGCCTAGTTGTGTAAGATCATCAGTTCTTTTGGATGGAGATCTTGTTGGTATGATAAATCTTCTGAAGGGCATCCTATTGAGAAAAATATGATCTTAACCACATGCAAACAGTGGCGGTTGAAGAAAATAGGATAACATAGTTTTTCATTTTTTTTTTTTTTTTATAACAGGCGGAGGAGCAGTTAATCCCTAGATTTGACATGCTCTATTAATACCATAAATAATATATAATATCAATATAGTAATATGATTAAAAATTTATTATAATAAAATATATCATAAATAATATATAATATCAATATAATATAATATATAATATTGATATAATATATTAATGGTATACTGATATATCAAATTTTTTTGCTAGATCAAGGAGTATTTTTATCTTGAAATTTTAGCTTAAGATCACTAGACTCAAATGATCTTATTACTTTCATCCGCATCATCTTTTGATCTTAGGATGATCATTGTATATCAAATGTCTTATAAAAATGTTAACTCCAAAGATTAGGAATTAGTTGCTCTATCTATCAGCTTGCTCTACTTCAAAACTCGCACTTTGTGGGAGATGCCCGCCACACAATAAGATATTCCGGAACCACTGGGGGCTTGTAATTTGGATTAGGTTCAATTCGCAACAACATAGGTTAAGTTATATAGTTTGGCTTTTCGTAAATTAATTCCATGGTCATCATTTTAATTCCAGAAAGTCCTATATTCTCCGCTGGGCCAGACGTACATCCTCCAACCCGACGACAAAAGCTCTCCTCCTCACCCTCTCCTACCCCCAGGAGCAGCTCTCTACATCTTGGACGGAAAGAAGGCGGCCGAACGGGGGGAAACGAAGAAAGCGACGGTGGCCGGCGCCCTTAGAGCCTTCCTCAACTCTCCACACCCCCTGGAGACGCTGAGCGACCCAGCCGCCTACGGCTCCGACGGCACCATCCTCCGCGACCACGACTCCAGCAACTACCTCAAGGCCATGAACGGGCTGGTGCGGGAGCACACCAAGTCAGTGGTCCGGCGGACGCGGCGGCAGCGTTTCTACCAATTGTGGCCCCTCCTCGCCACCCCCACAAACAGGCTAACGGGAGGCCACCATTCGAGAATGGAGAAGTCGGAGCCGGTCAATCAGGAGGTCCTAACTACTAGTGTCTGAGGACTAGGGCAGTGGATCTCTTCGTACCATCCTTTGTGAAAAGTAATAGATTCTGATCCTTTAGTTTTGTACATCGAGGTGGTCTTTTTTCTTTTGTACTTTCCGTCCTGTTGATTAATTCATACCAGCGTCTGTAAATTTACTCCTGTCAAAATGTTAATCTATGGATGGTGAAGGAAAATCTCAGCATCAGACCATTAACTCAAGTGGGTGCAACTGTGGCGAGTCTGGTCCGGTTTTGGTTGGGTCAAGTTAGCTATACCCTACCCTTCTGGGTAGGGTAAAGCTAGATCTACAGCATATACAAACATGATCCACCAAATCTGCCAACTAAAGCTGGAAATGGGCCAGATTGGGATGGGTCGGCCCACCCTTCTACTTGGGCCCAACTGAAATGTTTTTCCAGTTTCGTGCCGGACTTGAGCTTAAAAGTGTTTGGAAATCCCAAATCAGAGCTTGGTGGCAACCCGATTGAGCTTTCTCTTTGGAAGAAGTGGAAGGATCGGAGGAAAAACAAGTGGAAGGGCCCCCATCCTCCATCGTTGCACTCATGCTGCACATCACTAGTGGCCTCATTAGCACTGTCACCACCATGAAACCTAGTACCCGTAGCTATCATTGATGCAACCACCTCTTCTCCTATACCCCACTCCACCACCTATCTTTGGCAAGATTAACGGTGAGAAATCGGGTACCCTACCTTTAAGGTGTGAGAGGTGAGGGCTAGAGCTAGAGGTGGAGATAGAAATGGGCCTTGGTGAAGAAATAAATAAATCAATATATATATATATATATATATATAGAGAGAGAGAGAGAGAGAGAGAGAGAGAGAGAGAGAGAGGTATAATGATTAACGAGGGAAGCATAAGGATTAGGTTTAGGGTTTGGTGGCATGATGGAGTCAGGGATAAAAGAGAGGAGAGATTTGGGGGAAAGGTGGATGGGATTTGGAGAGGAGGAGAAAGCGGTGGTGGAGTGGAGAGTCTTGGAAAATTGATAGGATTCTGGGTGGTAGGGTTTTGAAGTGGGAAGGATGGCAAGAGAAGGGAGTCGGGGGCTTGTTCGGGCTTGGGCTCCATATTGGGCTTGGTATGGGCTCAGATTTGTGCCAGGCTAGGGCTATGCCAATGATATAACTAAGGTTGGATAGACTCTACATTTAAGCCCAAATCTGGTCTAATATTTTTTGGTGTAGCCTGAAGCTTGAAGCCTAACTTAAAGTCAACTCGACTGGAGCCCATTTTTAGCCCTATCGCCAATAATGACGTGGTCAAAATCATAGGTGCAAATGGGTCAGATTGGATCAGATCATAAGTGATCTTGACCTAATCTAGTTCCTTATTTGGATCTTAGTGTTAGATCTAGATCCAATCTAATAGAAGAGCGAGTCAGATCGTGTTAGATCTACAGCCAAACTTTTCAACTCAATAGGTTATCCGGGTTGGATCAGATCTATATACAACTCAGCCCCAACCCAAGAAATTCAAATTCAAAATGGATTTGGTTCGGGTCTGATTCAAATGTAGCTAACTACATTTTTAATTAGTACGTAGCAAATTTTTGTCAATCACACAAAATAAATAATAAATAATAATATTTTTAAAACAAATTATGATTAAAAAAATTAAAACCTATCTTTATGTTGGAAACATGATTAAAGATGAAATTAGAGTGTTCATTTAATTTCTTGTAATCGATGTAATTGAAAATCTTTCGTAAAAGTACAATCACAAATTTCTTGTATTTCATTTTACAAATTCAAAAATTATCAAAACAAGTGACATAAATTTGAATTGGTTCGAAGGTAGTCCATGACGCCGAGCCCATTAAGCTAACATAGCTTGATTTGAGCCCAAGCTTGCAAATAACTTGTTTGGCAGAGCTTCCAGCCACATATCTTGGGTAAAGGATAGGTTAAGTACGAGGTCCAACGCAAAATTTGGACCACCAGTGTACGCTAGAGCTGGAGATGTGGACGGGCCGAACAAGTCCAATTGGTCAAGCAACCCAGAAACTTTGTAATCTGACTCAAAGCCCATTCTTGGAAGATCATATCTTGGGTGGGCTTGGGCTCTCAATAACGTTGCGATGAGCCTGGCTTTTGCTAAAGAACCAGTGATCTATAGCTTTCTCTAATTCGGTCAAGCCTAGGCCTTTAAAGCATGCCGATGTACATCTTAACTTGACAAAAACCAGATCTACGCCAAGTTGTTCTTGTGGAACGGGTCAACATATACTAACCATTCTATTTATTTTTTTCGAGTTTATTATGAATTGGTCTTTCAGTTCAATATCTCTGGCAAAATTTAGCTTGTCCAAGTACCATCGGTCCTATTCCACCAAAAAAAAAAAAACCGCAATATTACAACTTACTTTTACAGCTTCATATGCTTTAGAAAAAGGCTTCAAGTTGGAGTTTTTATATTAATTAATTATGACATAACAAATTATTACACAAACCATAATCAAGACTCTAGGTGAGATTCTCCACCACCTTATGGCCATAATTTTAATAATATAAATAGGCATAAGCTCTGTACATCCCCCCAAACCTTCAGAGGCTCTCTCTCTCTCTCTCTCTCTCTCTCTCTCTCTCTCTCTCAAAAGTCTATCTAAATGATTGAGTTGAAAATCCTATAGGATTTATGGGTTAAACCAATATAACCAGTAAAATCATTAGATTACAGACTGAGCTAAGTTTATACTTATAAATACTCAAGAATAGCTTTAGAATAAGCCTGATCCAATCCATAAATTCTATAAGATTTTTAGTCTAATCATCAAAATAAGCCTTTAATGGTGTAATTTGGCATTATGGGCAAAATTCATATCCCTACCATTGATGAACATGAATCGATTTGGAAAGCTAATGAATAGTTTAAATTATGCATGTTATTGTTATATATACTTGTATACCACACAAATAATGATCTCTTAAATGCAAGATCGCGAGCATATAATGTCACGTTTTTTGATGCATGCATTGCTCATGTTTTCATCTCTATTTAAGAATGCAATGTTTTGTGAGCAGAAGCTACGATGCAAAGTACACACTCAAATGCACAATTTAATTTTTGTGCAACCACATGCGCATGGGTAAGTTTATATGCTACCGCCCGCTTTGTTCAACCATCTCGTGTTTTTCTGTCTAAACAAAGAAATGACATGATCTACATGCATGGCATATCACTCATTGGTTATGAAGTTATGTATTTTACACAAGTTTGTCTCCATTCACTCCTTCGCCAACTCTCCCGTCAAGAAAGAAAATCAAAAAATATATAATTTATTATTTTTATAATCCAAACTAAGCATAATCTTTTAGCTTCTGAGCCAAAGAGTAAACGTAGGCAACCATTCTTATCCTTTTATTTATTATTATTATGATTGTGATTTTATTTTTGAGTTAAGGGGATGGAAAACCACCTAATTTTTTTAAGATGCCGGCATTCTTATCAAACGGAAGGATAGTTCGCAATGCAGGATGACATTGCTTTAGCATATACATGCATAGAAGTTTCTGCGAGGGAAAAGCCATGTCATCAAGTCGCATGCATCAACTGTGTGCTCAAGCATAACTAATGGCCATATATTTTCAGAAAGCAGATGCACTTGAAAAGTAACACAAGTGGGTGACATTTTGGATGCCCATAATAAACTTTTAAAGCACGTACAGCATTGGGAAGTCTACACGGCCCCACTGTTCATGTACAACCTCTCATAGTGCCTAGCCTTCGAGAAGCAGACCAGATGCAGGCCGAAACCCAGTAGCCATCAAAGACCTTTACTTGCGGAAAATTTCTTTATGAACCTTGTCCATCTATTTTTCCAAACCCCAGGCTCACTTTTTATATTCAAATCCTTCTACGTACCCCTCCTTAGCTCAATATATTTTTCCTTCGCATCCTCACCAATAATTGGTGCCAATGCAACGGCCACGTACCATCACTCGTTACAGTTTTAGAAAGCAAAATAGATGCGCTCCAACTGAAGATAATTTATCAAAGAAAGAAGAATCCCTTCTTTTATAGAAAAAAAAGGTGGTGTCACTTCCTTTTTTTTTTTTTTTGGCAGCAAATGGGTGGTGTCATTTCACCAAGCTTTATACTCTTCTCTTTAACTAACACGTTTTTTGGAAGTGGAGCAGGCATCACAAAGTGGAACAAAGTAGGAAGGGGGGAGGAGTACTCTATAGTTAGTGCGACATTCGCCACAAATTCCCTCCAAGTGATAGAACTTCCTCTCCTTCAGCTTTCTTGGATAAAGGCTTGGTTGTGGATGAAGTGGGATCCATAATATGGTTGGTTTTGATACCTATAGTGCTTTACGCATGGTAGAGAGGACACCTGTTTCAATTTTGTTGGTTTTAGATCATTCTTTTGGTTGCCTTTTGAACATATTTGGGTTGGTTTTAGCTTTTTGGTTCCCTTGGAGGTGTGCAACTTTGGGCTGAGAATAGGTTAGTTGATGAAGCTCTTACTCTTCCTTTTTATAGGCTATTGAGTTCTTTTTTGCCAGATTTTTGGCATAAATGTCTTCATTAGATATGGAAAGAAAATCTCTCACAGATCGCATATCTTGTTGTCGGATCTAGTTAAGAGCATTTGTTTTATTTTTTTCCCTTTCCTCTTCACGTATAGAAAAGGTATGCAAGTGTATATGTCGATTTTGCACTGTCTGACATATATACTAAAAGAATAAGCTGAGTTCACCACATGATCAACTTTCTAATGCAAGTGGTTGGTCGAACTGGATCCATGATTTGGTTGGCTTCAACATCAACACCGCATGCTTGGTGGAGAGGATATCCATTTCGACTAATTAATTAGCTTTCAAATACTCTTTGTCCTCCCTTTCAAGCACAGGCCGGTTGGCTGGAATGATCTTTATGATTTTTATAGAGTTTAGCAATATCAAGGCAAGCATCGCCAACTGATGGAGCTCTTGTTCCTGCTTATTATTGGCCTTTGGTTGCTTTCCACGAGATTCATGGTAGCGGGGTCTTCCTTGGATGTGGAGAGAAATCTCTTCTGGATAGAACACGCATAATTTGAACCAGAATTTATCTAATTGGGGGTTAAAAGCTATTTATGTATTGTAGCATATTTTAGCTTTTTATACGAAAAGGCCGGAAGACATAAAACATAACCGGCTGATTTCCGATTTGACAAATCAAAAGTTATATCTTAAAAATAGAGAGGTCACTATTTTTTTTTTTTTTTTTTTTTTTTTAAAAAGAGGTGGATGGTTGGCAGAATGGGATCCAATTCAACTCAATTATCTCTCGTTTTTGTCCAATTTACCTTGGAGATAAGATGATGATATGCAATTGGCTAGTTTATCTATATTTGTTCAAAGAAAAAGCTCGCTTTTTTACCCTAGAAAAAGGAAGTTTGTTTATATTCTATATGACATGGTATGGATGTTTTAGTGCCATATATGGTGTTTCCCCCCCTCCGTCTGGAGAAGTTGTCTTGCTAGAATAAAGAAAGATTATGTAAGGTGCTCTCTATCTATACAACCACTTAAAGCTTTTTCTGCAGGATATCTCATGTTTCACGTTTTGAATAGGATAATTTGTTTATATGATATGATTTTAGTAACTATATATGATTTTGTTTCAGGAAATAGTTGATTGACTTTAGGGAGAGCTAACCAATTTTAGCTTAACTGGCTAAGCATCTCTTTCTACTTAAAAAAGATCAAGATTTTTGCTCATTTGTAGCATCCGTATCTTTTTCTTTTCTTTTCCCATATATATATATATATATTGAGAGAGAGAGATTTCGACGAGCAAATCTTTGCTTTCACTAGTTGGGGTTGTTCGCTAATCTTTTCTGCTCCCATGTAGTTTGTCTTGATCAAAGAAAAAGACATTAGAGCTAGTTCCTCTTGGTGCATAATGAGACCACACCAACCAGACAAATATGAATGGATAAATACAACATTTATAGTTCTAAATTTTATGGACATCGTGCTAATTTATGTGGTGGTGCTTGGCCTGCCACACATAATTGTAAGCAAAGTTGACTTGGGTTCTGGTTTGTCGGGGTTTGACTGGGTTACATGTTCAAGTGAAGCTTCCATAAACATCAGCATACATATCTCAACCTAAACCAAACCTCTCCACACTTTTACATGTCCATAACATCTAAGTTTACACATGAGCATCATGAACCTCAAAGTATTTTCTTTGTTTATTGTTCTTCATCCGAATGTGAAAAGTATATTTCATCTTTACTCCCATGCAATCGGTTTGAGAATAAGAAAACATGGAATAGGAATTGTTATTCCTACTAAAAGAGTTACTTCAGTTCATATTTTGTTGAAATTCCTCATCTCTTGTAGCTGCAGCAAGGGTTATATATATATATATATATATATATGGTATTCTTGCTCATGTAACCAAGGGAGCAGGGATAAAAGAGAGCTATAATTCCGTGCTGGTCTATTTGGATTGGGGGTACGAGTTCATAAAGGGAGAGGAGAGGAGGGGAGGGTAATGGAGGAGAGGAGAGGATAAGAGAATTAATGAATCCTTATTTGGAAAGGAAAGGAAAGGATAAAGAAGGTACATATTTTACCTTTGTTTGGATTGAGGGGTTAAGAGAGGAGTAGAAAAATTTTTATGTATATTTTGACAAATATGTCATTTTTCATTAATATATATATTATTAAATATTTTTGAATCTTTGTTATCGAAATTTGTCTTTCAAAAATCATGATATCCGGATTTGCGTGTGAAGGAGTGGTCTATGGGCAAAGGGGCGGTTAGGATTTCTGACTTGTGTGAAGAACAAAGAGTTGATTTATGCGATTGGAAAGAAAGATTATAAAATAATCTAGTTATAATTTTAAAATTTTATTAAAAATAAATTAGAAAAATAAAATTTGAGTTGGAACCTTCTCCTCTTTTACATCCGAATCGGAGGTACAAAAAATTGAGTGAGTGAAGGGTACAGAAGTGTTGAGAGAATCCTTCTCTACCTTTCAAAAAAATTTTTCAAACAGAAATTTATTCTTTACCCTTTCCTCTCCTTCTTTTATGAACCCTTGTATACCTTCAATCCAAACAATATATGAGTAACATGCATCTCTACACTTTTTTCAAAAAAAAAAAAAAAAATAGATTCATTGTAATAACTATTCTCCTCGTATTTCTCCTTCCTTTCCTAACGATAAACTATTTTGTAGGAGTAAGAGTTATACGAACCTTGTCCTTGAATTATCAAACACATCATTACTAAAGGACCTTTTATCATGTACCATCATACATCACAAACTGCTCATAAGGCTTTACACATGATCTTGAGGCTTTATCCATGGTCCAACATTGCGAATTGCTGATCTACACAACATTATCTAACATTTCTATTATTGGAAAAACATTCCATTGTAATTGGGAGATCTGGTTTGCAGCTAATAGTATCTTTTCTCATGTGAAATACATGTGCCCGCAGAAAGCTTTTGCCATGGGTCCATGCAGGCGAGCTCTTGGACCTAACTATTGCCGACCCACGCCTTCTTTTAGAGTCACATGGTGGGTCCTGCGTTGGGTCTTAGACTTGGGTTTTTTGGTTGTCGTCTTCTTATCATTTTTCTATCTGTCACTCTCTCTCCAGCACAAGGCAAGGAAGATTCCAGAAAGCACCGAGGCGGCTCAGGCGGGGATATTAATAATTTATTAATTTATGATAAAATAACAGGGGCAGTTGTTGTGGATAAGGAATTTTTTCCGGTGGCAGGGAAATAATTAACTTCACCATCTGGGTAACCGGTTGTCGGTTCAAAAAAATAGACACGTGGATGTGCAGCAGCCGCCGATCTAAAGACATTGACGGTCTGGATGGCGGACTCCCGTTCTAGCCCCCGCCATGGAGGAAGGGCCAGTTGCAGCCGGAGAGAAAGCAACACACACACACAAAAAAAAAAAAGAGGTGTGATGATATCATAAATGGGGGGAGGGGGGGGAGAGAGAGGCGTGATGATATCATTAATGGGGGGGACTATTAATGCCACTCACTCTCTTCACCTCTGGTCCCGTCCTTTATTGTGGTCACTTCGGACAAATGGATGGTCAAATAAGACTGAACGCTTTTACACTAGTGCCCTCGCTTCTTTGCACAAAACTACAAGACAGCCTCTGTTGAAAAGAACCTCTTTTGAGTTTTGACCGTAGTTGGGGCAATGCTGATGATGAAAAAGCTGTACACATGCTGGGGTACATGCATGTATATATTCCTGCTGTAGCTGAGGCGAAGTGATTCATCGTTAATTATATTTTTTGATTGATGTGTTATATGATTCGAAATGAATTATATTTATTTTTGATTTAAAATTTAATTTTTTAATAATGTATTTTTAAATCAAAACAAGTTATATCGATTGATGTAGATGGAGATCCAAAACTTCAAGATTAGATCAAGATTAAAGCCAATCATGATAAATTTAAAATAAAAATTTTTTAAATATCAACATAAAATGTTAAATGAAAATATATGTAATCTAATTTACATATAAAAGCTGCCTAAACATCCTTTTCATGCATTACCAAATACAATAATTTATTGAGATATTTGAGATATTTTTATCTGTTAGAATTTGACGCCTCGAGATTCAACCCACATTGAGCTCACAGCGAGGTTCGCGGTGAAAAACGGAGTCCAACGAGACCAAGATCACTCGAAACGGAGCTCGGATGAAGGAGATACGAGCTTTTAAAATCGACACGAGACTCGAGGCGGCGGAGGACCGCCGGCGGTCGGCAACAGCGGCTCGCGGGACGCGCGACCCAGGCACACGGGACGTGCGACCCAGGCAGGCGGGCGGCCCAGCCCAGCGCGGGCCCGCGTGCAGGTGTGGCCCAGGCCCGGGCGCGCTGGCCGGCCCAGGCCTAGGCCCAGGCGGCCTGCCTGGCCCTTTACACCGGTCCACCGTAGATCGGGCGATCCACGGTTGGGCCTGTGGACCACGTGGGTGTTTCCCACGCATTTCTCACGGTCCACGGCACTATTCCGTGGACCGGAGCGTGATCGGAGGGCCCAGGTGACTCCCGGTTTTGATCCGACAGTCTGGGACGTGATTTGGATTGATTAAGGAGTCCTAATCATGATCTAAGTCATGATTAAGACCTATAAAAGCCCTGTACATGGAACAGAGGTAGTGTGGTTCGATTTTTCGCACCGTACGAGCCGTACGGAACCCAAGAGAAGAGAGAGATGGAAGCATTGAAAGAGGAGCAGGAGGCTCCTGGACAGCGGTCGCCAGGTACTTCAGGGGTTCAGGGGGTCTTCCAAGAGAGAGAGCTTTTGTGAGGGAAACTTCTACTGAGAGAGAATTGGATGTACAAGGATTGAGGGTGAGGTCTTCTCTTGTAAAATTTCTTTTTCATAGTGAAGTTTGCATGCTCCGTGGAGGCGAGCCTTTTTGTGGCTGATCCACGTATTTTGATTATTTTTTCTTTATTTTGTCTCTTCTTTCTTCCTGCTGGATCGTGTGGTACTGAAAAGGTCTTGAAAGGTGGTGTCCAGGCCAGACATCCACCCAATAAGTGGTATCAGAGCAAGGCGGTACAAGGATGCAGATTGCAGTGGTGGTGAGCAAGACTGAAGATGGAGAAGACAGGAACAATCAAGATGGAGATCAACAAGTTTGATGGTAAGAGCAATTTCTCCTTGCGGCAGACAAGGGTGAAAGACGTGCTCATCCAACAGGGATTGATCGATGCTCTCTTGTGCGATGAGAAGCTGACCACCATGGAGATACGGGATTGGAAAACGACTACAGATATAGGCGGTGAGTACCATCCGCATGTACCTGGCGGATGAGGTGGTGATCCATGTGCTGAGCGAGACTTCATCGACAGTGCTGTGGTCAAAGCTCGAGGAGTTGTACATGACGAAGTCTCTCACCAACACACTTTTCCTCTGGAGACAGTTTTACCAACTGCAGATGACTGAGGGACAGAGCGTGTAGGAGCATTTGTGCCACTTCCAGAAGATCCTCACCGGCCTCCTCAGTGTTGGCGAGAACGTTGAGGAGAAGATCAGTGCGCTGGTTTTGCTGGCATCGCTTCCCCCTTCGTACGAGTCCTTGGTGACTGCTCTTCTAGTGGGAAAGAGCACTATTAAGATGGACGAGATCACCGCAGTGATACTCCAGAACGAGATTCTCAGGAGGGAGAACCCATCTTCGAGCTCAGGTGGCGATAGTTCAGCTTTAGTGGCTTCTGGAGGAGCAGGAGGCGGTAGACGGAGCGACAGGAGATCGCAACGAGAGCGGTCTAAGTCCAGGAGGGACTTGAGCAAAACAAGGTGTTATCGGTGTGAGGAGTTAGGGCATCTAGCTAGAGATTGCCCTCAACTCAAAAATCGGACGGTGGCTGCTGTAGCGACGGCCGGCAGCGATTCAGATGGAGATGTCCTGGAGATATCTGACGAGGTATCTACTTCTTCCCAGTAGTGGATATTAGATTCTGCATGCCCCTATCATGTATGTTGCAGAGAGGAGCAGTTTGACTCCTTGGAGAACAGTGAGGGCACTGTATATCTGCCGGATGGATCGAGCTGTGCGATCAGAGGCATTGGGACGGTCAGCTGGAGGATACATGATGGTGCAGTGAGGAGATTGGGGGAGGTCCGATACATATCCGATTTCAGGCGGAATCTTATCTCACTTAGCAGACTGGATTCAAGAGGCTACAGGACGGTAGCTGGTGGAGGAATCTTGAGGGTGTTACGTGGCGATAGGATTGTGCTGGAGGGAAAGAAGGAGAGCAAAGAATATTATTACTTGACGAGGAGCCCAGTGCGAAGTGGAGCTTCGGGAGCCAGGCGGAGCCCAGAGCGAGGTGGAGCTCCAAGAGGCGGATCAGGCACGAGACAGGAGACTCGGGAGGACGAGAGGCGACGTCGCAAGGTGAGATTCCTATTGCCGCAGGACAATGCCCCGAGCAGGTCTCAGGTCAGGAGGAGCACAGCATACGACGGAGATGGGATCGAGCAGCCTGGCTCGACTCCCATGTTTGCCCATCCATGATCAGCAAACGATTGTCCCAGGGCATGGGGGCGAGGAGATCCAGAAGCTCTCAGAGTTTGGAGGAGGCCGAATATCGAGTCAAAATGGAGATTGTTAGGATTTGACACCTCAAGATTCAGTCCACATTGAGCCCACAGCGAGGTTCGCGGCGAAAAATAGAGTCCAACGAGACCAAGATCACCCGAAACGGAGCTTGGATGAAAGAGATACGAGCTTTTGAAATCAGCACGAGACTCGAGGCGGTCGGCCTCAAGATTCAGCCCACATTGAGCCCACAGCGAGGTTCGCGGCGAAAAATAGAGTCCAACGAGATCAAGATCACCCGAAACGGAGCTTGGATGAAAGAGATACGAGCTTTTGAAATCAGCACGAGACTCGAGGCGGTGGAGGACCGCCGGCGGCGCGGCCGCAGGTGGCGGCACCGGGACGCGCGACCCAGGTGGGCGGGCGGCCCAGCCGGGCGTGTGGCCCAGCCCCACGCGCAGGCGTGGGCCGTCCCAGGCCCAGGCGCCCTGCCTGGCCCTTTACACTAGTCCACCGTGGACCGAGCGGTCCACGGCTGGGCATGTGGACAGCGTGGGCATTTTCCACGTATTTCTTGCGGTCCACGGCACTATTTTGTGGACCAGAGCTCGATCGGAGAGCCCAGGTGGCTCCCAATCTTGATCCGACGGTCTGGGACGTGATTTGGGTTGATTAAGGAGTCCTAATCATGATCTAAGTCGTGATTAAGGCCTATAAAAGCCCTGTACATGGAACAGAGGTAGTGTGGTTCGGTTTTTCACGCTGTACGAGCCGTACGGAACCCAAGAGAAGAGAGAGGCGGAAGTGTTGAGAGAGAAGGAGCAAGAGGCTCCTGGATAGCGGTCGCCAGGCACTTCAGGGGTTCAGGGGGTCTTTCAAGAGAAAGAGAGCTTTTGTGAGGGGAACTTTTAGTGAGAGAGAATTGGGTGTACAAGGGTTGAGGGTGAGGTCTCCTCTTGTAAAATTTTTTTTTCATAGTGAAGTTTGCATGTCCCGTGGAGACGAGCTTTTTTGTGGCTAATTCACGTATTTTGATTGTTTTTTCTTTGTTTTATCTCTTTTTTCTTCCTGCTGCATCGCATGGTACTGAAAAGATCTTGGAAGATGATGTCCAGACTAGACATCTACCCAACATTATCAATCCCACTTGAATATATAAATTAATATTTGGATAACAAAACTGAAGCAACATTCTACTAATCTTATGATATAAACAATACATTTACCTTACTGTAGCATCTAGATACGATAACTTGGAGGTTTTTTGTTTCAAAATTCTTAAATTTCTTTCAAGAGTTATCTAACATGCTTTTTAATATTTTATTATGATTAAGCCATATTATATGATGTAAGCTTAAGTCTAAATAAGACGAAGGTCTGGATGTGGACCACCAACTCCCATTTGGTCAAAAATAATGGCAAGTGGTCCTAAATGTACTTTTAGATTTATTGTATGACTCAAAATTATTATCATGCAGTAACTTTAAAATTATGTATCTATGAGATAAATAAAATAATTATTATTATTTAATTATTATTCTAATTGTAATGGCTGTCATAATACACAGTTACTTAGATAAATCTTATTACTTAAAATTTGTCCCATTCAAATTAAAAAAAAAATTAGATGTAAAAAATATTTTTCACATGATAAATATTTATGTCAACTATAAAAAATAATTTTTTTTAAGCAGATAATTTTATTATTTTAAAAAAAAATTACTATCCTCTTTTTTGTGACAAATAATTTTTATAATTATTTTAATTTCAAATTATTTCACGATACAAACGGTTACTCCGACAATAATATTATAATCTTATATTTATTAAAAAGATAAATGATAATAAAATTTTGATCAAAAATATTATAATATAAGAAAGAGAGTATTATTAATTTTATATTAATTATAAAATAAAATAAAATTAATTTATATATGATATAAATTTTTTTATAAAATATTTTAAAAAAATTAAAAAAATTAATATTATAATATTTAGAAATTGGAGTGGAAAATATCTCATGTATGAAATAGGAACCATGGTTTCTGCCGCAATGGAAAAACATAGTGGCATATTGGTAGATGTTTGGAGAGGCAAGGGCAAATGGTGACCGAGTTGATTGTCGGATGTGGGGGCGGGGATAGCGTGGGCGCTGCCCCTGCCTGCTGCCTCCCGTCTTTTATATCGCGTCCGAAGGGGACGCTCCAGAAGAGAGACCCAACGGGAGCGCAGCGGCCGTCCCACCCTCGAGATTCTTCTCGACTGCCGCTACAGTCATCACGGCTGCCCGTCCGGATGAATCCATGAGAAGACAAACAGGAGAAGAGCGAAGTAATTCCGGCAGCGAAGAAGAGCTAAGCTCGCTGCCTAGTGGAGAAAAAGGGGGAGAGAGAGATCGGGACTTTTCTTCTTCTTCTTCTTCTTTTTCGATCAAGAGGGAGTTTAGAATGGATGGGGAGAGAGGGAGGGGCGGAGATCTGGCAGTGGGGGAGGGCGGGTGGTGGTCTGACGAGATGAGCGGCCAGGAGTGTAGGCAGATGGAGACGGAGCTCGTGCGGCGGCACCACCGCCATGAGCCCAGGGAGAATCAATGCAGCTCCACTCTCGTCAAGCACATCAAGGCCCCCGTCCATCTCGTAAGATCCCTTTTTCCGCTTCCTTTTTCCTTCTTATCTTTCTTATTTCGATTCTTGAGGAGCTAAAGATGACATCTTTCAAGGGTTTTCCATGGCTTCTTCTATGAATTTTACGAAAATTTGATCTCTTGCCGCACTTTTCCGGGCAAAAAAAAAAAAAAAAACCATCAATAACTTTAGGTCTTCTGTTCTTTAGCGGTTATCAGATATAACCCAACAGATTGAATGACTCCGGTTATCTCTGTGCTCCCAAAAATCTTGATTTCATACATTGAAGAAGAAAAAGACCGTTTTTGATAAAAGAAAAGACTCTTCGCGGCTGTAATGTCATGGTTTTTCGCTCCAATTTTTTACATATCTAGCAGCAAAGCTTTAGCTTGGCCGTGTTCTTGGTGTGCTTTTAGAATTGGAGCCTTGCTTCATTCTTTCCGTTGTCGCGAGCTTTAATCATTTACGATTCTTTTTCTTGGCGATAGGTGTGGTCACTGGTGAGGAGCTTTGACCAGCCGCAGAAATACAAGCCCTTTGTGAGCCGATGTGTGGTTCAGGGCGATCTGGAGATTGGAAGTGTTCGAGAAGTGAATGTCAAGTCAGGGCTGCCGGCCACCACCAGCACAGAGCGTTTGGAACTCCTTGATGACAATGAACACATCCTTGGCATGAAGATCGTTGGAGGAGATCACAGACTTAGGGTTTGATTCTCTTCTCAATTTCTTCTTCTCTTACGCTAACATGCTCATGTTTTCCGGCTATTCTTTCTGGTTTAGCAGTAGAAACTTTAGATTGCGCTTCTTGGTGACCTCAAATCTATTAGGCAGAAGATAAAATGGTTTAAACATTAGGTACGACCTAGCGAAGAAACATTATGGGATTTTTATAAGGTTATCACTTTCCGACTAGATTTGTTTGTGATTGCCCTTACATGTTTGAAATTAGTGCCATCTTCTGAAGCCAATTATCTGCTTCATGCTTGGTGATTTATTAGTAAGTTTGGGGTGTTATTCGTTTGCTGTCTCACATATTCACTTGTAGGCATTTAGATTGTTGTAATATTGAAATTTCAGAATTGGAGAAAAGCTCTGGAAATAATCTTGGCCATAAAAGATCTGAATTCAGCCTTTGTTTCTTGTACCTTAAATTTATTCCAACTCTTAATTAGATGCTTCCTTTTTTTTTTTGTTTATTTCACTAGTAAAAGAGGATATGGTCTCGTAAATTTAGTTAATAATGCAATTGATTTTGTGGTGTACTTGCTTCTTCTGTATAACCTGCTGATCAAATTGCTCATGCACTTATGGATATTTTCTTTTTCTAGCTTTGGGAGAATATTGGGGCTTGTTCAGCATTGTTGTGTATATGTGTAGCAGCTGATGTTGATTCATCCTCTCAGAGGATGGTACTACCAACAAAAAATCCACAATTTTCTTTGTTTCTGTGGAGATCACTCTTGCCTTTTTCAGCTTAACTAATAAATTATCATATTCGGACTATTTAATCCATCAAAACTTTTAAGCAACAACTTCTCTTTGATTTTGGTAAAACTTCTTATAGTTGAATCAAAAGTGCTACTCCTTTGTGTTTTTATGCAGCGTTATTCACCGAACCATCGATCTGTCAATATAATGTCATGAGTACCATGGAAACAATGATAACTCCATATAATGACCAGTAGCAATTATTTCCAACTCTATTGCCAAAACATGGTAATTGTTAATGGGATCATGCAATGAGTTTTAATGTATCTCTTGCTTCCTCATGATCGGGTGACTAGCGACTAGGAACAAGTTGCATTATGTGAAAATGATTCTGTTCTATACCAACAGTGCATCTGGATCTGCTCTCTCTCTTTTGCAAATAACAGTGCACAAAAATTAGAGTAGGGTGAAAGCTCAATCATCAGGATATGCTACTCGACAGCTATATTTGCTAACTTGTCTTGGTATGTTCTGTGATTATTCAATTCTCGTATCACTTTGCTTGCCAGAATTACTCTTCTGTTATAACTGTGCACCCTGAGATAATTGATGGGAGACCAGGGACTCTGGTAATCGAGTCCTTCCTGGTGGATGTGCCTGATGGAAACACCAAGGACGAGACATGCTACTTTGTAGAGGCCCTGATCAAGTGCAACCTCAAATCATTGGCCGATGTGTCTGAGAGATTGGCAGCGCAGAATGACACACAAGCAATTGACTAGTTCTGAGACGTCGGGAGGTAGGTGGACAAATGTAGATAGTTGCAGGCACGGAAGCTTTGAGCTGATCCAATACTTTCTGAACTTTCTTAAAATTGGACGGTGGTGGGATTCCTTAGTGCTTTAGCGGCTGAGGTACCGCTACTTTCTGGACCTCTTTATCTCCATTATCTGCCTTCATCGAAGGATTGCAGTAGATGGTCTCCCTCTCTCTGTCTTTTCTGTGTCAGGCTGTGATGCTGCGTGTTTATAATGTAGCTGAATTGGTCACTACGTGTATATCAAAGCAGCTTAATTATGTTTCAGGAAAAGTGGGGAAGGAGGACTTCTCTTGTGCACTATGGAGGCATGTGGATGAATGTTGTGGACTATATTCTATTCTATTCTATAAATTGAATAAAACTTCAGCACCTTTCTTTTTCTTTTCTTTTTTTCTTTTTTTTCTTTTTTGGTATTTGTTATGTTGGATCTCTTTCTTTTCGATAGCCATCTTTCTTTTGTTTTACTTGCTGTTTGATTTGAATCACGGGTTTTTGGATGCTTTTGTGGTCGGATGAGATATGTAAGCTCGTAGCGTCGGCAGAACGTCTCATGCTGAAGTCAAATTTGTATTTATTTTGCGGAAGCCCGGGACAGTAGCAGATAGGGTCGGCATATTAGGCAGATGGGGCTTCATGTGGCTTTGGAACAACGAATATCCTGAAAGAAATGCTGAACTGACCGTATAGTGACTCAATATCTCATTTAAAAAAGTTAGAGGGAATTTATTTTGGGGACTTTAGATTTGTATACTATTTGTAATCATCCAGAATTTCATCTAAATATGCTAGCTATAAGTTATGTTTTAGATTTTTTGTGGCTTCATAAAGTATCTAAGATTTTTTTAGCAAATAAATGATGTGGAATTAAATGTATCTGATCCTTATAAATTGCATATTGATAAGGTTGATGTTGATGTTGAGAAATAGTGGTCTGAAACTGTTCGTAGATAAATAGATAAGGTATAGATGGTGATGTAGATAGAGGACCTTGGTGGCACGGGTTTGGGGAATAAAAGGAGAGCTGATGGTGATATGCTGTGGTGGTGAACCTCATAGAAAAAACTATTGCGTGCATCACATGCATGGCCATGGCAGTAATCACTGCAGCACAATGAATAGAACCCACATTGGTGCATCTTGATAATTGCTAGCATGACCGTGCAGCTTTTATAGTTCTAGTACATGGCTGATTTTTTTTTTTTTTTTTGTAAAAAATGTAGACTTTTATTAAACCAAATAAGCAGTAACAAGTTTAATTACAACAGCAGCTTATAGAGGGTTGGACAAAATATAGTCCAACCAAAAAGAAATATACATAAGATGATCCAGCCATTCTGTGATACATGCAAAAGTAGACCAAAATAAAAAAGATAAAAAATATAAAGTTTTAATTTTTTGACATAAAGAGAAGTAAAAGTAAGCTCCACAAAAGAAATGTGACTATCTGCAATGCATGACCCTTGGATGGTTGAATGGAGTGTGTTATTTGGTATTTCTCTGTTGAAGGCAAGTGTCAGGAAACAAGACTCTTCAAACTTGAAACCAAATAGATTGTAGAAAGAGACATAATACCATTCTATAAGTCCATACTTCATAAACCTGTACAGTGTTTCACAGACATCTATAAAGATGTATGAAGGGATTGAAGCATATCATGAACCTGTATTAATCTCCAGAATTCTGTACAGAACCATATAAGAGTATACATTTGCTGCTGAAGTATGTGTGGTATTGATAGGCATGAGTATGTAGCAAAGATGATACAGATGCAGTGCTAAAAATAGGATAAATCTGTATAATTTGAAAGCAAATTTTTGAGCTAAAGCCTCAAGCAAGTTAAATATGTGCCTCTTCCCATCAATATCAACTCTCATTGAGACATCATTTGAGATATAGTAATAGCAGCAGCAAAGGTCAAGTAAGGGACAACAACCATGCCAAATGTGTCCCAATTGTGATACATACCAAGCAATAACTGGGACAGCATTTGAAACCCAACTTCCATCAGTAATGAAGATATAAATTACATCATTTGGGAGATAAAGTGAATGCCAATTTAGTTGCCAAAGCTTTTGAAAGAAGTATCTTGAAAAGCATATCCTACTAGGTCGAACATCATCTGGGATGAAAGAGCCATAATCAAGCAAATATCGAATCCACAGAATGTACATTTGCAAGGCAAAACTGTGAAGTTCAATTTGAACATGAAGTGACAGCAGGCTGGAGATAATAAATGCCACACATAGCATAAATACTTAACACCCAGAAAGCTCAATTGAGAAAAACGCTGGAATAACGAGCCACAGTAGTATAAGATTAATATATGTTTGTAATATCTACCTTCTGTCAAATTGAGTACCATATCCATCAGATTGAATAAGACGAAAGCAATAATCATCAAAATTAGTCAACAAGTGCCATGTGAAATCACCCGGGTTTGCCTTGGAAGCCAGATAATCAGCTACTTAGTTAACTTCTCTATAGGTATGAGATATAGTAATACGAGGATTTGATACCTTTCAATGATATAAATATTTGAGAAAAGGAATATGAAAACAGTTCGAATCCTGTGGTTTATTTAACCACTGTATTACTATCAAAGAATCACCTTCAATCCATAGATTTGAAGCATTGCATTCTAAAATTGCAGTTCTAACTCCAAGCCATGGTGCCATCAGTTTAGCATATGGCACTATTGTGGTTCGCAAACACCTACCTCCAGCTTGCAAAGTATAAGAATCATGATTTCTTATAATATAACTAATAGCAGCTTTTCCATTTATCACAGATGCATCAAAATTTACCTTAAGTGTACCTATGGAAGGGGGCAACCATTTAACCTGTATAGGTGAAGATGATTCTGAAATTGATAAAGAAATAAGGCTACCCCAGTGCCGACACGGTATACTTAAGGATGAATGTAAAGATGACATTGTGGAATGAAAGAAAACAGCAGCTTTTCGAAGAATTTGAGCTGGAAGTATGGTGTTCTGACTGAATATTCTATCGCAACGTGGCTGCCAGATCAACCATGCCAAATACACCATAAGAACTTTCCTGGATTTCTCTACCAAGGCATTTGATAAAAAATTTAGCAAGTCCGACAAAGAATTCGGAATAAAATGAAGTTGGTACATGTGACAAAGTTACTGCCAGCATTCGCGAGAAACAGAACATTGAACAATTACATGGCTACAATCCTCCGGTGGATCAGTGCAAATATCACAGCATGGATGGCTCCTTGGGATAATATTGCAATTTGCAAGCACCACCTTACATGGTAGTCTTTCCCAACCTAGTCTCCACCAAAAGGTTTTGACTCGGTTTGAGATAGGCATTTTCCACACATGACTGCATTTGATAGGTCACAAATAAACAACCGAAGCATAAAAATCACCCATATTTCATTCCAAATTTCTCTGACAATTAAGAGGATGCTTAGTTGGGGGTAATTAAGGTCTGAAATGAAAATCAGAATGGATGACTCCCATTCCAACTATTTGGTTGGAGAGAGTTTCATTCCGATTTTTATTCTAAAGAAGAATGAAAATGATCCATTCCTTCCATAATCGAATCCAAAGTCATCCCAACGGAGCCAAAATCTTATTCCACTTAGGGGATGTTTGGTTCATAACCAAAATCGAAATGAAAATCGAAATCAGAATGGTTTGGAATCGGAATCGAAATTGGAATGGTCAAATCCTCCGAAGCATTTGGTTCGTGATTGAAATCGGAATCAAAATCGAAATTGGAATGAAAATTTAAATCCATAGAGGAGAGTAGGGATTGAGTTTTATATAGATTGAGTCATTCCCATTCCATCCTGAAATCAAAATCGGAATGGAACTCCTTTTAACCAAACAGTTGGCATGAGAGTCATCCATTCCGATTCCGATTCCGATTCCAGACCCCCACTCCCCCCAACCAAACACCCCCTTAAAAAAAAAAATCGTCTTTCCAGCTCCAACAGCTAGGCCAGCACCTCGTCCGATCGATCATACACTGCGGAGGTGAAGGTGCAATCTGGTGGGCCCGAATCTGATACGGGATTCGAGGATACAAACTGCCTAAGCGTTCGCCGGATGTCCTTGGCTGTGAACCGCCAGATGGCATTGTGATCGGCCCGCCAAAAGCTGGCGTCGCCATCTTGGTAGATCCATGCATCGGAGATTCAAAAGTCGAGGGCAAGGCTGGTGGTGTCGCGGTCCTTCTTGAGGCATTTGTGAAAGTAGTCATTGGAGGTGGAAGAGTACCAGGTGCGGACACCGATCTTGACATCGATGAGGGAGGGGCAGCGGAGGCAGGCGGTGAGATCATCAAGGATGAGGTGAGGGTGGGGATCGGAGCCGTCAAAGGTGGGGAGGAACTAGGTGCCGTGGAAGCCCAGGAAGAAGGTGCAGAGGGATGTGGGGATCGAAGGAGAAGAACAAGTAGAAGGCCACCTCATGGGCCCCACGGTCGTCGCGATGAGGGGGTCTAGCTGGCCCTCTGCAGCCTAATGGCCGGCTACTTGATGGTCTGAGAGCCTCAGCATTTTTTTTAATGATAATTTGCTATCTATATTTTTTTTAAAAAAATAAAATATTATTATTATATTTATTTTTTATTTAATATTAATTTTTTAAAATTTTAATTAAGAATAAAAATAAAAATTTAAGTTTACTCTGATTCCTATCTTTATATGAACCAAACAATAATAATGAGAATCATCGATTTCGATCCCAATTACAAATCAAATATTTCAGATAATTCGATCATTTCGATTTCGATTTTAATTTTGATTTCAATTTCAATTCATTTTTGTTTCAATTTTGATTCTGATTTCAATTGCAAATCGAGCACCCCCAAATGTAATGGCTAACGGCAGAATTCTTTCATTTTCAAAAGCAAGAATTGCTTTTATACCAATTTAATTTGCTCGTGTGTGCTGTGCAAGGGAAGCTGGCTACCGACAGGGTATGATCAGTGGGCCAGCAGAGGTGACCATTTCTGACCCCTCTATGAAGTTTGAACTATTGAGCTACATATGGATCTAAACTAAAACCCAATCAGGTGAACAAGTTCTGAGTACAGATCATAGACCCTAATTGAGTTCATGTTTACCGGATCTAAGCTAGAACTTTAGCTCAAACCTACCAACGAAGTCGAGCAAGGAGGTGACGGTGGCTGGGATGCATCATATTCCTCCTTGTATTCTTGCCCATGCCTACCTCCAGTCTTAGAACAAGGTTAGCGTGCTCCACCAGTCCTGTTCTCAGACACTTCAACCTTTACCCCTTTTCCACACCAGGGGTTCTTCCTCACCAGAACTGACCAGATACAGGTAATGTCTTGCTAGTGCCAGGAGCACAGTCCAAATTGGCTTTTGGCCTGGTCCTGCCAAGTGTGGTGCATGTGCATGAATAGCCATTCATTTATGACTTACCGGTCCTGGAGAAAAATATGCTACACCAACGTCATTTAAGTGATGTCATGTAGATGAGTTTTAGGAGTTTTCTGGCACGTGTTTGTTATGGTTTAGAGTTATGCTCCATGACCTACCTTGTCTTGATTTGGTTTGGTTTTGTTGATAATGTTGTTTTGCTTTATATATGACTCTTGTCATCATATCTCACTTTTGATTTCGTCATGTTTGCAAGGTTTAGCTGAGTTACATGGAGTTAGGACATGAGTTTAAACGTAACAGACTGACTTGCTTGACATGCTTGGGAGTTCATTGTAAGATGTCCTTGGAAAGCAAATAACCTATAGATTTGGAGAAGATGCTGCATTAACCTAATGCATAATTGTTTTTGAATCCCCTTCAAACCAAACTTGGGTATGAAGACGAATGACTGCCTCCCAAATTCCTGCCCATGCTCTATCCAATCCCACTATTGGCACTAAACAAGCATTCAATTGAAAAGCCAAACATCTTGCACATTTCTAATGATAAAAGCAATAGCTGATGTAGAATTAGATAGGGAACCATCAAAATTAATCTTCACAAGACCGGAAAAGGGATGACCAGCAAACAGTGATAGTAGATGAAGTAGGGATGGAAATGGATCGGATAATATCCATTCAAATCTGTTTTCATATCCGAATCTATTTGGATATAAAAAGAAATCTAAATATCCGATTAATATTCGCATTCACATCTATATTCGTTAAAGCAAAATGATGTGGATATAGATGACAACCATCCGATCCATATTCGAATATCCAATTCTACTTACAATCTTATTTAATTTTGTATAGCATTTATTATCTTTTAAAGAAAATATATAACTATATTAACATGCTATGAACTTGATTTATCATCCACTTAGCAATATCTTTGATTTTGTAATTATAAAGTTTAATTATCCGATTTTATCCATATTTATATCCATATTTTTAATATCTGATTTATATCCGTATCCGTTTAAAATAAATATGGATATGATTTTTTTGTATCCGACTAATATACATATCCGTATTTGTATCCGAAGGCAAAACAAATATGGATATGAATATGGATATACTGATATCCGACCCATATCCAATTCAGTTTCAGCTCTCAGATGAAAGTAACGGGGATGGAATTATAGACGCACCCCACTTCCCTGACCTATCATAAGGCCCATTTGATTTCACATTGAAGAGAGATTTGAAGCGAGATTATCAGAGAAACATAATACCATCCTTACCAGCTGACCAGGCCTGAGGAAATGATGCTTAATTAAATTACTGGCGAATCTTAGCCTTCCATAGCAAACACAATGTATAAAGCATTACAACCTTCATGCTTCGAGGCACCTGTGAGGATATGAACAAGTGATGGCAAAGAGGTAGGCACCGGCACCTGATGCTCAAACACATGTAATAAATTCCGGTAGGCTTGAAGCAAACTCACAAAGAATGGAGACATGTTCCACATTTTCCTGATTGTTAGGACATAGATCACAATAAATATGGTCTCGGCCTATAATTCCTCGAGCAACAAGGAGTTGTGTGCATGGTAGATTCAACCAAAGCCACTTCCACCCAAACAATTTAACTTGCATAGGCACATCAAGTTTCCACAGCCACTTAAAACATAGCTTTCTTGTAGCTCTTGCCACCAACAAGTCTGCAAAGAAAATATGAGTAATGGATGGCCCCGTTATCTAAATGCCTGAAGCACTTGATGGTCCACCACCATTTGCAACAACCTAGAAAATATATTAGAGCAAATGATAAATAGAATGGACAACCTTGATGCAACCCCATGCATGGTTGAAACCAATCCATTTGGATGCAGCTAACTAGTAGGGTAGATTGGGGGTTTAAAACATAGGCCTAGATCCAACTAATAAATCTAGGATGAAATCCGAAGTGTGCAAGGACAGCTAACCAAAAATCCCAATTCATCCTATCATAGGCCTTTTCCATGTCGGCTTTAATTGCCATTAGACTCTTTATCCTAGGGGCATGCATAAGAGAGCGCATTATTTCTTGAGCCACTGTAAATTTTTAAATATTTTGTAGCCCAAATCAAAAGCACCCTAAGTAGGGGAAATCAAATTAGGTAGTATAGGTGTGAGCATGTTCACTAAGATTTTAGCCACTATTTTATACACTATGTTGTTGCATAGACCAATGGGATGAACATCAATTATAAACAAGGTTTGTTGGGGATGAGGCTATTAATGTTCACTTCCAAGAGAAAAGAAGAAAGCCATGCTTGAATACATATTTGACCGCTGCTACAACATCATTCTTGATTATATGCCAGAACTCCTTGAAAGAAAAATAGAGGAAAACTATCTAGGCTAGGAGCTTTGTCTTGATCATCCACAGTAACAACGGCTAGCAATTTGTCATCCTAAAGCACAAAGATTCGATTGGACCTCCTTGGCATGGCCTTCCTTGATCCACATGATCCTAGATTTTTGCTGTCAAAAAATTTTCTGCATCATCACATTGAAATTATAGGCCCAAAGAGTGAGCAAAAGATCTCTATGTCCAATTTCTAATAGACCACCATCCCAAGCTTCCTTAAATTGCAATTGTAATAATTTCAAATTTAATGCATCCTCTATCCAAAAAATGTCACCCACATGAGTGTGGTTCGATCTTGTAAGGGTTATCTTTGTATTGTAATGTAAGAGAAATAGTCGAACCCTCAGAGATGACTGCCTTGGCAATGCTAAGGCCGCCTTACTATATCATTAGTACCATTATTTAAGATCCGAAGCTTTTGAAACCGAAAAGGGTTTCGATCTCTGTTCATGATGAACTAACATTATAAATAGCAGGACGTAATGATCGGATGCAAAACAGGCTAAATAATAGATTTTAAATTCAGAAAATAAGTCTATCCTTTGTATGTTTGTGAATGCCTGATCAATTCACTCGCAAACCCTTGCATATCCCAGCCGATCGTTACACCAAGTATATGACGGCCCTCAAACCCAGGTCAGCAAGTCTCTAAGTTTGAATCATGGATCGGAATTCTTGTATATCTTGATCCAACCGAAAAGGCCGACCTCCTTTGTTGTCCTTAATTAGCATGAAATCTCCCACTAATACTATAGATAGACCCAAGGTCTGGACCGCTGCCGGTGAATCCCCATAGAGCCTGCCTCGTTACCCATTGGTGCTTGCATACACAATCCGTGACACCCATGTTAGGCTCGAAGTTGGAGGAAAATAGACCATAGGCCACCTGACAGCTCGAGTGTGTGAAAGTAATTTGTCCCATATCCTTGCACGATATCATGAGATTACCCCCTGACAGACATTCAGCTGGTATCATATCAGTGTTCCATGCAGGTCCCGTTATCCTCAATATCTGGGATAAAGGCCTCTTTATTGCATGCACCAGGTGCAAGTGGACCGCGTCAAATCCCACGGTGGGTAAACATACCACGCTACCCCTTTTATTTCACCAATTCTTGATTGCGCGCTATCCATCATGCGTATACTTTGAGATTTGCTCTAATTCACTTGCACACGGTGCATGCAATAATTTCTTGAGGTAAAGACCCTTCTGACAATCTAGTCTCTAACAAACAACAAACATCCAACTTATGGTCCCTTATAATATTTTTTTTACATAATTTACAAAGGAGCATGAGACACCTCCATGGTTGCCTCCTTGTTAGGGTCATGCATATTAACAAACTCCCATCCCCCTCCTGAGGCCATCCCTCCTTCCAACCTATTTGTTGCTGTTTGTTTCATCTAAGATCGAAAGATGAACAACTGGACCTTACACAGTGATACTAGAGTAACTCGCAAAACAAAATCCGAGCCGAAGGTTTTCGTTCCGATAAGAACCCTCCGATGCTCAAATCAGGAATCAAAGAACAATAGAAGCGGCAACTGATTCTCTAAGAGGTGTTACTTACCTCGGTCCTTGGGACTTTAGTTATTTGTAGAGAATATGGTCCAACAACCGTGGAAACGTGCGGTTTCGAGGTTGTCGAATTGTTGGACATGCTGTAGTAGGTGACATATTTTAGCCCTTATCTGCTTCCGTAAGATTATGAGATTTAAACATCCTCTTTGCCTTTATTGAATATCTCCGAAGATCGTGCCTGACCTTTTGACCTTTTCAAGTTAGGTGAGTGGTGTCATCTCATGGCATATGAGGATCCCACTTATTAATTGCACAGACTGTCAATCAGGAGTTGAGAGTATGGAGAAATTTTAGCCTTCATATGCTCCCCATATAGAGGTATTTATTATTTTTGATATTTTTTACATGGTGTGGGTGGTTGTCATATGAGTCAGAAGGCCATTGAAGTATCAGAGTGGATCACATAATTGGTAGAACTCAAGTGAAGTCTCAGCTTTGCATGAAGATGGCTAAGTATAAAAATACCTCATCTCAGGATCACGTAATGGGTAGAACTCAAGTGGAGTCTTAGCTGGGCATGAAGATGGCTAAGTATAAAAATACCTCATCTCAGCATGAATATGATTCGAGATACCTCATCTCAGCATGAACATGGCTTAGGATACCTCATCTCAACATGAGTATAGCTCGAAATATTTCATCTCAACATGAGTATAACTCAGGATATCTCATCTCAGCATGAATATGGTTCGGAATATCTCATCTCAGCATGAATATAGCCCTGGATATCTCATCTCAACATGAGTATGACTCGGCCACTTCCAAATCTACATCCCGAATATGAATCCCGGCGGCACCGGCAAAACAACCCGATGAAGTCGATGCATGTTGTTTGGGCTGTTGGTTCAAGCGGTGGCTCAGAGTTATGGCCTTGTTGATGATCCTCCATTCGATCTGTAGTGTGAACAGTAGAGACAGTTCGCACCTCAGTTCAGAGAGAGGTTGATGTAGAGCATGTTCCAATTCTTCAACAACCAAGACCTCAGGCATTGGTGGAGACTCGACTCAATACCCCTACTCTGACCCATAGTTTGTGACTTAGGAGATCATTTATGTTTCTCCTTCGGAGCCAGTACATGGATGGCAAGTGAAGGCCCTACATCCATGGATCGATGCTCAGAGGCCACTTCTGGTTCGAGCATCTCAAGTGGAGCAAAACGAGACCTTCGCCCATTTGTTCCCTCCATTAGAAGCGTAGAGGATGGGAATGATCGGATTGGCTTCTTAGGGGTGGCCCAACTAGATGGCTTAGATGGAGGAGTGGAAGTATCTGCCAAACAAGAAGCCGAAGCTGCAGTACTTGTAGGTTCAGCTATTCAGACCCTAGCCACCCTTATCCAGCCAGGGTCTAAAAATGTCTTCGCATGAGCAGCTGGCTCTGGGTCAACCATCTCGTAGGCCCAACAAAGATACCCTAGCGTTCCACAAACATAACACAAACCAGGCAAATCCTCGTATATATGCAAATTCTTGCCATGTCTCTTGATCCTTCACCTTAATTGTAGTTCCTGGACAAATAGTTTGGTGAAGGTCCACTTGAACATAGACACAGGCAAATCCAACCCTCGCCACTGTAGCCGTCCGGTCATCAAGGAACCTCGGCGTGCCAGCCACCGAGGCTATAGGGAGGATTTTCTCCTCCCATAGTTCAATCAGAAGATACTGGCATTCACAAGCAAACAAAAGCATATTGTCCCTTCCCCGCTTGAAATTGGGGTGCCATTTTTCTAAGGTAGGAAGCTGGCCAGCGAAGGAACAAGGTCCCCAAGCCAAAGTCTTGTCCTAAACTTTCGATGGAAGCTTGAACACAAACAAACCCTCTGAGAGTGGTATATAGCTCGCAAATCGGCCCTCAAGCCCCGCCCAGCTCTTGCTCCTTTTGGATAAACTCAAAGGATAACCCTCCGAAGAACCTTACCGATGAGTGCCGCCTTCCATTTTTGAGCAAGCCAGTTCAACCTCAATTTCGGAGAAAGCCACTACCATTGTGAACCACTTTTGGAGTGCAACTAATTCGCACCACCGGGGCCTTAGGCATCTCTCAACAAAAGCGACAAGCACCTTAAAAAACCTGTGACCAAGAATGGCCATGCTTAACAGGTAAAGGTTGTTAAGATTTGACGTCTCGAGATTTGGTTCATATTGAGTCCACAGTGAGGTATGCGATGAAAAACGGAGTCCAACGAGATCAAGATCATCCCAAACGAAGTCCGAATAATCGAGATATACTCGATTGAAGTCGGCATGGAATTCGAAGTGGTGGAGGACCACCGACGACCGACGGTGGGCCGATGGAGCGGCAGCAGCGTGGCCGCACGTGGCCCAGGCGTGGCAGCGTGCGGGTGCGGTCCAGGCCCGAGCGCGTAAGTGCACAGGTCAGCCCAGGCGCACGAGCGCACGGGCGCGGCCCAGGCCCATGCGAGCCTGCGTCAGGGAGCCCGTAGCCTAGTCCACTGTGGACCGGACGGTGCATGTCTGGGTATGTGGATCGAGGGGGCATTTCTCCTCGGTTTCTTGCGGTCGATCGTGGACCGCGTGGCATTTTTGGATCGTTTCTCGTGGTCCATGGATTATTCCGTGTATCGGATCGCGATCTGATGGTCTGAGGCGCTGCTAGTGTTGATCCGACAGCTCAGAGGAGTTATTTGGGCCTTGTTAGGAGTCCTAATCATGATCTAATTGGGTTTTAAGCCTTTAAAAGGCCTGATACCTGAACAGAAAAGCGGTAACGGGCATGGTGGCTCGATTTTGATGGAAGAGAATTCACGGAGAGAGAGAGCAATGCGACGCTGAGAGGAGAAAGAGTAAGGAGGCTCCTGGACAGCGGACAGCGGTCGCTTCAGAGATTCAAAGGGATCTTCTTAGAGAGAGCTTTTGTGAGGAAAAACTTTCGGTAAGAAAGAAATTGAGTGTACGAGAGTTGAGGGTGAAATCTCCTCTTGTAATATTTTTTTCATAGTAAAGTTTACATGCCCCGTGGAGGTGAGTCTTTTTTGGCTGATCCACGTATTTGATTATTTTTTGTTTTATTTTTTTCTTTCTTCCTGCTGCATCATGCGGTATCGAAAAGGCCCTGGAAGGTGGTGTTCTGACCAAACATCCACCAACAAGTGGTATCAGAGCAAGGCGGTACAAAGATGCAGATTACAGCAGTGGTGAACAAGACAAAAGATGGAGAAGACAAGATCAATCAAGATGGAGATCAACAAGTTTGATGGAAAGAGTAATTTCTCCTTGTGGCAAGCAAAGATGAAGGATGTGCTCATCCAACAATGATTGATTAATACTCTCTTATATGAGGAGAAGCCGACCACCATGAAGATGAAGGATTGAGGACTGCTACAGATGTAGACGGTGAGTACCATCCGCATGTACCTAACAGACGAGGTGGTGATCTATGTGCTTGGCGAGACTTCTCCGACGGTACTGTGGTCGAAGCTCGAGGAGTTGTCTATGGCAAAATCTCTCACCAATACTCTTTTTCTCTAGAGGCAATTCTATCAGCTGCGGATAAGTGAGGGACAGAGCGTACAAGAGTATCTAAGTCACTTCCAGAATATCTCACCAACCTCTTTAGCATTTGTGAGAATATTGAGGAGAAGATCAGAACGCTGGTTTTGCTAATGTCGCTTCTCCCTTCATATGAGTCCTCGGTGAATGCTCTTCTAATGAAAAAGAGCACCATCAAGATGGACGAGGTCACTGCGACAATTCATCAGAATGAGGTTCTCAGGAGGGAGAATCCAGCTTCGAGCTCAGGTGGCGGTAGCTCAACTTTGGTGGTTTCTGGAGGAGCAGGAGGCAGTAGACGTAGCGATCGGAGATCGTGACGAGGACGGTCCAATCTAGGAGGGACTTGAACAAAATCAAGTGTTACCAGTGTGACGAGTTGGAGCATCTAGCTAGAGATTACTCTCAACTCAGGGATCGGATGATGGCTATTGTAGGGATGGTCAGTCGCGATTCAGAGGGAGATATCTGACGAGGTATCTACTTATTCTCAACAGTGAATTTTAGATTCTACATGCACCTATCATATATGTTGCAGAGAGGAGCAGTTTGACTCTCTAAAAAATAATGAGGGTACTGTTTATCTGTCGGATGGATCATGCTGTGAGATCAGAGGCATCGGAAAGATCAACTAGAGGACACATGATGGTGCAGTAAGAAGATTGAAAGAGGTCCGATACATATCCAACTTCAGGCAAAATCTTATCTCACTGAGTAGATTGGATTCGAGAGGCTACAAGACAGTAGCTGGTGAAGAAATCCTGAAGATGCTATGCGACGATAAAATTGTTCTGGAGGGGAAGAAGAGGAGGAGAAGACATTATTACTTGACGGAGAGCCCAGTGCAAGGTGGAGCTTCAAGAGCTAGGAGGAGCCCAGAGCGAGGTAGAGCTCAAAGTGGAGGTGGATTGGGCATGAGACAAAAGACTCAGGAGGATGAAAGGTGATATCGCAAGGTGAGATTCCTATTGCCGTATGATGATACCCTGAGTAGGTCTCAGATCAGGAAGAGCACAGCATATGATGAAAATGAGAGCGAGCGGCCTGGCTCGACTCCCATGTTTGTCCATCAATGATCAGTAGGCTATTGCCCCAGGGCATGGGGGCGAGGAGATCCAAAAGCTCTCAAACTGAGGAGGAGGCCGAATATCTAGTCGAGATGGAGATTGTTAGGATTTGACACTTCAAGATTCAATCTATAGTGAATCCACAGCGAGATCCGCGATGAAAAATAAAGTCCAACGAGATCAAAATCATC
Source organism: Elaeis guineensis (assembly GCF_000442705.2). Taxonomy (NCBI): domain Eukaryota; kingdom Viridiplantae; phylum Streptophyta; class Magnoliopsida; order Arecales; family Arecaceae; genus Elaeis; species Elaeis guineensis. The sequence goes on along the minus strand of NC_025994.2, from coordinate 119,817,685 downwards.
ACAAACGGAGTCTGGATGATCGAGATATGCTCGATTGAAGTCGGCACAAAACTCTGAGCGGTGGAGGACCGCTGATAGCCGACGGTGGGCCGGTGGAGCGGTGGTTGTGTGGTCATGCACGACGGTGCATGGCCCAGGCGCGGCAGCATGCGGCCCGGGTGCGCAGGGTGCGGCCCAGTGCGCGGGCGCGGCCTAGGCCCGGGCACACTAGCGTGCGGCGTGGCCAGGCCGGCCCAAGCCTGCGAGTGCGCCGGCCGGCCCAGACCCAAGCGTGCGAGCACGCGGGTGCGGCCCAGGCCCACGCGATACAGCGTTTGGGAGCCCATAGCTCGATCCACCGTGGACCGAATGGTGCATGATCTGGTCTATGGACCAAGGAGGCGTTTCCCCTCGATTGGACCGCGTGGCATTTTTGGATCGTCTTTTGTGGTCCACAGACTATTTCATGAATCGGCTCACGATCCGATGGTCTGGAGCACTGTTGGTGTTGATCCGATGGCTCAGAGGAGTTATTTGGGCCTTGTTAGGAGTCTTAATCATGATCTAATTGGGTTTTAAGCCTTTAAAAGGCTTGATGCCTGAACAGAGAAGCGGCAATGGGCGTGGTGGCTCGATTTTGACGGAAGAGAACCCACAAAGAGAGAGAGCAGTGCGACGCTGAGAGGAGGAGCAAGGAGGCTCCTAGACAGCAATCGCTTCAAGGGTTCAGAGGGTCTTCCTAGAGAGAGCTTTTGTGAGGAAAAACTTTCTGTGAGGAAGAAATTGGATGTACGAGGGTTAAAGATGAGATCTCCTCTTGTAATATTTTTTTTCTTATAGTGAAGTTTGTATGCCCCGTGGAGGCGAGTATTTTTTAGCTGATCCACGTATTTGATTGTTTTCTGTTTTATTTCTTCTTTCTTCCTGCTGTATCGCACGGTGTCGAAAAGATCCTGAGAGGTGGTGTCCTGGCCAGACATCCACCAACAAAGGGCTAGGTCGATCATTTGTCAATCGCTATGCACCGACGGGCAGCCTGCAGCAAGATCTCGTCAACCCAGCCTCCCACACGACGGAGACTTCTAAGGCCATTTAGTTGGGATACGCCACGTTACCCGTAATTTGATAAATTCTGAGAATCGTTTATCTGTGATAATGGTTATGGAAGAAAATAATTTTTACTATATTTTTTTAATAAAAAAAATTATTATAAAAAATAATATTAAAAAAAGATTACTATGTTTGGTTGAAAATAAATTTACATAAAAATATGATCAAATTTATAAATATATTTTTCAATATAAAATAATTTTTTAATACTATGATAGTATTGTTATCTCTGATTAGTTTTTATATAATGACTAAATCATATAGCCCTTTATATATTACCATCTTCATCTTAATTTTTTTTTTATTGAATAAATTTGAAAAAATATTAAAATAAATTCAATAATTACATATACAGCTTTATTGGAGATATTTTTGTCAAGTATGAATTACCGTCATTTAAAAATTTATCAAATACTAACCCACCATGGTATTTATTTTATCTTCTCTCTTCAAAAAATAAGTATGAGGTCCATCGATTTTTTTACCATCTCTTTCTTTTTTTTTTTCATATCAAATATGATAAAGCATGATAAGCATGAGAAACTGTATTCAGCCACTCCAAGCCTCCCACCCACCTAATCGAGACCCCTGAGGATGGAAAACACAGTAAAAATTGAGAGGAAAATGATGGATCAAAAAATTTAGAAGGAAAAGACCATTTTCACATAACTTGATCATTTTTTTCTTTCATGTATCTTTCTTTTTTTATGTCATTCTCATTTTTAAAAAATTTGTGATGGAAGAGAGAGCACTTGAGAAAGATCAGTGCAAGATTTTGAGAGCTTAATCTCACTAGAAGCTAAAAGTAGGAGTTTTGACATCTTAATTTTGATAGATGCTCAAAGAGATTTGAAGATTTTTGTGAGATCTAACCACCTGTTCCAATCCGATCTGATTCAATTGGAGACAAGTAGATATATCTGATCCGATCCGATCTCTGTCTATCCTCTATTTTATCATGTTTGATTCGAGATGGGTACAAGATAGATATAGATATAAATTTTTTTTATAATAGAATAGATATAGATATTGACTAATCTGATTCATACTCAACTTGTTACCGTCTCTAGTCGGAACACCGTCTTTTCCTTCCAATCTCCCATCAGGGCTGTGTTTGGACAAAAGGGTCCTACAAAAATGGCTACTTTATCCTACAAAATGTGATAGATCATGATTTGCTAGGGACCAAAAAAAGCTATTTATTGTGACATCATACAAGTGATGGCATAGAAAGATGCTTGTGCAATTTTTTTGATGTGTTACTATTCTCTGAAGTTGTGCTCCATAAATTGATACCGGCCTTATATTAATGAGAACTTAATGATCATTATTGATGTTTCTATATGCATTACTATTGAGGGGGACCATTAATATGGATATGATAGATCACTTTATGTCTCTTTTTTAATAAATAATAATAATAATAAATAAATACAAACTTCAGACAGGATAAATTCAATCCCTTCACGATAAACTCAAGCCTTTCAAAAATAAATATAAATAAATTTAAAATAAATAAAAATAAAATAAATATAAATTTTGTCAAATAAATATAATTGCTCTAAAATAAATATAAACTAAACCTCCACCTCAATCCCTGACACGTGTGGACTTTCACACAACTCACGTGAATGACAAATGAGCTTCCATCCCATATGCATTAGTGACATTTTTTTTATTTTATTTCAAATCCAAATGGATGACAAAATAACTATTAACTTTTTGTTTATTACGTTAATGTCCATGCAAATCAGATGGTAAAGAATCTGATTGGATTTGGAGCCAAAACAATAAAACAAATCTCAAATAAAATCAACACCATCAATCATGATTTAAAATATATAAAATAGTCGGAAGCTGTTCTTTTCTTAACTTCTGAGGTCTCTTGCATATGCATCAAACTGGGAAAAATGGATTGTAAAAACATAGCTAGTGAGGAAAAATACAACCCAAAATACATATTTTCCCATTCTAAATCGTTGATCTTGATTTAAATATTTTTAAAATATATAAATTAAATTTCAACTAATATGAATGATTTTAAAATATAGATTGCATTGAAATCTAATATCATTCCATTGAAATGGTTAATTTCACATTCATTTGATGCATAGATTAATAAAAAAAAAATCTTAAAAATGCATAACTTCTAACTTTTCATCAAATTACATATCATATATCATGATCAACAATGTTGATTTTTATTCTGAGAGAAACCCTTTTTTTGGGACTTTTGACTAGGTTACATGCTCTTCAGAAATGGTCACACAAATAAACTTGTTCAGTGACAACCTAATTAAATGTCACTAGATCGTGTTGCCTTCAACCACATGCTTAGTTCATGCTCAACTTATGTTCAAGGAGACTTCGTGTATCTCCACTCTTACTGTATGCAACAACAGTAACAGTCAGTTACACAGATTGCTTGGAATAATAACATTTCTATTGCTGAAATCTCCGAGTCCAAATTTAAGGTTTTTTACAATGTACCCTTGATTCAAAATACCTAAGATGTTGGTGGTTGAACCCAGCTTCTCTCCGAAAGTTGCAGTTTTCCATATTTAATTGTCTGCTCAGATCGACAGAATTGAGATAAATTACAGCCTTTTGTGAGAATAGAATTTCCCTCTGCTTCTTCCCGATGGAAAGCTAGTTGGGGAAAAAAAAAATACACCTTCCTTGCGCCCTTAGTGGCCAGTTCTATTTTTTCCCACAAAAGAAGACATCAGAGAATTTCTAATATTTTACCTGTGATTGCATTGCTGTACACTGCTTTACAGTTAGGAAAAACTACATCCATAAATGCAAACTAGTCTAAGTTAATGCAAGCTCCTCTTGTTGCTCCAAAAGTTGGTCTTCTTGGTAAGGATTGAGGATTTGCTTGATTTCATCTGCGGTGAGTGTTTCATACTCAAGAAGCGCATTCGCCAGTGCATGCAATGCCTTTTCATGCTGACAAGAATAATAAAAACCATGAGAAAAGGAAGAAGAGAGGGAGGGGGGGAGGGAAGAGGGAGAGACAAATGCCGCTACAAGACAAAACAGGAAAAGTTTAGAATTACTCGGCAGGTGCTTAAGCACAGAGGGAGTTTCAGATCTAGGGTGATGCTAAATGTCAACTACAAATGGCTGCTATATCGCATATCAGAACCTAACTACAAGTCGAAAAACCTAGTAATTAGTCATAATTACCTCAATTATGAATAAAATAATGCCCAACAAGGCAAATATAGTAATGATAAACCACTATGTACTGTCTAATTTGCATATCATACTGTTATAAACCAAAATTAATCCTTACCAATTTGAGCCTTTTTCTTCTGATTATGGTGTAAAACAAGTTCAACATATAAAGCCATTTTTGCTGATTGCGTCATCAAAAGCAACAGCAAAAATAAATTCCACATGTTGATTCTTAGTTTCTACTACTTTTGTTTAACTAGCTAAAACCTTCATCCATACAGATGTAGAGAGGTTATCTAAAAATCCATAATATTGGCAACATGCACTAACAGCTATTTATGTTCAATGATGATGCTTGTATAACTCAATTTGCAAGTGAATCAAGATGGAACATAATGAAGTGAAACAGGCTCCATGTCATCCTGAACTACCTTGAAAATTTGAGAGGATGGACATGCAGAAACTAATATCAACCTTGTGTTTTCCTAACCAGTTCAGAGATAGGATCACATGTAAGATTCCAGTATACAAAACATTCTGATTATTAGTTAACTGAAATTTTATGCACCATGTTCTCATTATATGTTGTGTACCGCCCAAATATTGTCTTAAAATTACAGCTAAGCCTCACATGCATTGAGTGCATGCCAGTGGTGCATCCCCGCATGTTCATTCAAATTTATTGGAGATGTCTGCCCCATGTCACTTCTTCCTTCTTATCACATAAAGAGGAAGCAAAAGATCATCACTTTGTTGACCTAACAAATTTTTAGAATCCAAAGCTAAAACAGTCTGCACCTATGAAATTAGTTATGCAAACATGTTCTATCTAGCATTGCGAACTAATAAATACAATGAAAAATAATGAACACATAACACTGTGACAGCCCTCTTGGTCAGTGGCATATTCATGTAAAACTCTCTTTTCCCACAAAAAAAAAAGGTTAAATTCTCAGGGTCTTCATCCTCACAGATGCCTGTTATGACTGCCTTTTCCAACCTTGATGCAACCAATACCAGCATTTACTCTCTCAAATAATGGAAACTTTGCTACCTCTTTTCTTCTTCTTTTTTTTTTTTTTTTTTTTTGTGGAGTAAATGTTACCTCCAACTCACTGCTGGCTTTTGTCATCCCTGAAACTTCATGCAGTCATCTCTACTACAATGCCAAAAAAGGATTCAAAGAAGTAATATGCAATCTCAGAGCATAACCTGATTCTCCCTGTAATACTTTAAAGCCATCTATTTCATGCTATATACTAAATTTAATATATAACATAAAACAAAAGACATTAACACAATGATGAGATCCACGCCTCTGGTCACATAGCATCATAATGGTGAATATAGCCTCGCTGTCAAACTAAAAACATTATTGGTCATAAACAAACGCTTCATTTTGTGGATATGCAAAAGTCACCCTGCTGGAATCATGCAATAACTAAATCTATCTTGTTATAAAATTTTAGGATTTTCATAATAAGCTATAAAGTTTTAGGATTTTCATAACAAGCAATAGATCTTGAGAAACAAACCTCCTTTAATAACCGCTTAACTCGGTCATAAGCTTCTCTTAGGAGTTTGACAACCTGTAAACATATATTAAAAAAGGTTCTTACAAAAAGATAGCCAGACTTAGAAAATGACCAAGTTTCGTGGCACATACTTCTGCATCAAGCCGTGATTGCATCTCTGAACCTGGTCGCTCTTTGACATACACAGGACCAATTGCATTACTCATCCCACAAGTTGACACCTGATAAACAACAATCAGTTAAGAAAATGATAATTGATAAAAGCAATATCAAAATTGCTGGACTTTGCAAAATATACCATGTACTGTGCAAGCTCAGTAGCAGTCTGGAGATCACTGCTTGCACCAGTTGTGATATATTCTTCACCAAAGATAAGCTCTTCAGCAACCCTCCCTCCCATGCAAACATCAAGGCGTGCTAGTAATTGTTTCTTGCTGATAGATGTCTCATCTTGAGAAGGAAGCTGGGTCACCATCCCCAAGGCAGATCCTCGTGGCATGATGGTCGCCTTATGAATAGGATGAGCACCATCGGTATTGAATGCAACAATGGCATGACCACTCTCATGGTAAGCAGTGAGCTAACAAAAGAAAATTATGTTGATGTTAGTTTTAATAAATACTCTAATGGATCTGCTAAGTTTAGAGAATGCATGGAAAGATTATATCTGAAATACCAAGAAAGGACTGGCGCTGCCATCATTAAAGATAGAAGCAGATAGCATGCATACCTTCTTTGATTCTTCTGTTATGAACATACTTTTCCGCTCTGTACCCATAATTATCCTGTCCTTTGCAAACTCCAACTGTGCTGCAGTTAACTTCTCAGCACCTTCTACCGCAGCCTTAATAGCTGCAATATTTACCAAGTTTGCAAGATCTAACAAATAAGACCAAAAAAAAAAAAAAAATCAAAACTTAGTCCAATTGTCTCCTTTTTTTTAATAAAAAATCCCTAAGATAGAGTAAACAAATGAAACGTAATATCCTGTTGAAGGGTAAAAGAGCCAATCAAGAACAAGGCATTAATATGAAATAAGCCACCTGTTAATTTAAGTTTTTTGGTAATTACTTGTTAGTAGAGTTTAACAAAAAAGGAGGGTAAACTTTTTTGGGTTAAAATAAACCAAGAAAACAAACCTGCACCATTGAAGCCTGGAGTACCACGAGCGATTGCTTTAATATCTACATCATCAGCCAGTGGCTTGTCCTCTAAATAAAGCTCCAGAATTTCTTGCCGGCCCCGCACATCAGGATTTGGAACAACGATCTAGAAGCAGATCTTGTCAGAATCTGTTGTGCTTCAAACAGAAGTCTAGGAGCAAGAACATCTTAACCAAATGCATGAAAGCACAATATAATGTTTCATGTGTGTGCATTCTACTGCTTCTTTCTAGCTGTACAATTAATGCACATATACTTGTCCGCAGGTGTGCTTGTTCAAAGACACTTGTAAAAGCAGTTGCACCATCAGCAAAGGGACAAAAGAGGCGTATGCATTGACCATGAGTTTAGCAAGTTATCGTTTTAGACAGATAAAATAATAAGTCTACACTCCACAGAGACATACATTATGACTTATCACCTTCGATATACTCAGAAAAGTTCCTCTTATATACATGGTAAATTCAATTACTAGTTACAATAGAGATAGTCTATTGAATTAGTCATTAAAGAACCCCTCTCAACCTGAATGAATGACTCAACAAATTTTTACCACATAATCCACCAAACTGAAATATTAATAAGCTTTCTAACACCAATGTCATAAACAACTAGAGTGTCTGCCAAAGTAAACAAAAATACCCACCAACAAAACATGAAAGCCACCTCATGCAATGCCACAATCAGAATACTTGATTCTCACTTCAATATTCCTCTTCAGTTCAAGGTTGTTACTCAACAAACACAGTTTCTTATTTCAAACATCTTTGAAATAATAATTGGCTTATCAAGTAAAGCTTTTTCTGCTAATTCAAATAAATAATGCTTAACTATTAGGCATGAAAACAGAGTTCACACAGAACAGACATGCAGAATTCATGTTCATATTCGCATTATGGAGCCATATGCAAACACAGGATTGTTCAAAACTTTCAAATAAATATATGCATTTGGTGAAGGCAAATGCAGATAGAAATTGGATGTAAAAAATAACAGTGTTTATTTTTCACTAAATATAATCAGATTTGACTAACAACACATCCAACAAATAGTAAATACCAATAGTCGAGATATCTAATGCACAGGTTAGCGAGGAGTTGAGAACACATTTGTGGTAGGCCCATGCTTATGAAATGTCTGCAGAGGGTAGGTTAATTTAAAAAGGAAGCATACAAGCATATTTGCATCCATACAAGTATATATGTGTGATACCCCAAAACGACCCTTAAAAAAAAATTAAGTTAAGCCAGCACGTGCTCTGCACGTGCTGGGCTGTGGGTGGTGGGCAAATAAATGGAACTCACGAAGGAGTTCTTTCTCCTCTTCCCGATTGAAAAGAATCCTAAACTGATTAGGATTCAAGTTCTTCTTGATCTCTAATTCTCCTACCAGCATCTATGTAAAGGCTCTAACACTCCTCTAAGATCAATCGTTGGAGCTCAGCCTTCCTTCTTAATTTCTTTAGAACCGTGGATTTGATTCATGGTGTTCGCTGGAAAGACCATCACCAAGGCTCGCCGAAAACCTCAAGTAAGATGTCCAACTTCCTTCCCTTCTCTTTTCTTGCATTAGAGCCCATCCACTAGCTGTGATTTGGTCGAAACAATACTCGGAAGGATCCCCTATTTTTCACTATTTTATTTTCAATTTTCTGCTGCCAATTGCTGTCGCCAGATCTGGCTCATCGATCGCCGCCGTGGCCCGATCCTTCAGCCACGAGCATTGCCGGCATGAAGGAAGCCCTCCTAGCTCTGGAACAAGGGTACTAAGGGGGTTCCCTGTTCTGTTAAGAACAAAAGAAGAAGAGGACGTGGGTCCTCTCTTCCATTAAAAAAACAAAAAGAAAGAAAGAAAAGAGAGTTTCTCTCTCTTTCCTCTCTCCCTTCTCTAAGTTTGAATCTCCACTTTCTCTCTAAAAATTTTTATTTTCTCTCTCTACTTTCTCTCTCTATAAATTCTCTCTCTAAAATTTTCTAAGATGATTTCTCTCTCTAGGATTAATCGAGTAAAGAACTCTATTTTGATGATTTTTTATCGAGCTTAGTGAAGGTTTCTAATCCGCGATCGTCGGACAGCATGGTTGCACCTGCTTGCACCCACCTTAACTAAATTAAATTCTTCCAGATTCGATTATCCGTGATTTTGTTAGACCATATATACATTAGTTTATTCATGATTTGATTAATTCACCTTGAATGAATTGATCAGGATGTTAGATCAGTTATGTTCCATCTTGATTAATTTCTCTCTCCTCGATATTCTCTCTACTTGATTTATGAAATCATTGAAAAGTCTGAACCCTATAACCTTTGGTTCAAGTTGGTCCGGTAGAGAGACTTTGAACTATCTACTTTGATCGTGATCGAATAAAATTATCATGACCATATCGATTTGGACCGTAGGATGCGACTACCATTCATCATGTCTTCCTTGATTATTTGTATCCTTTCTGACTATTAAACTAAATTCTATCTAAGAATATAGTCATCCCGAGAAGATGTCTAATAGAAGGCACTGAGATCTGATCTATGAATCAAAGATTTTGAAAAAAAATTTCTATAATTATGTAGATTGGTTGGAATGCGTATGAGATAAGTAATGCTTCATTTTTTTCTAAATTTATCAGTAAATTATAAAATATTTTCTATATTGAATTATTCATGATTTATAAATTCAATGCATTGTGTTTTAGATTACTAAATATGCCCTTTTTTCCGATGTCAAATGATTTGTGATTGATTGTATTGATTTTGATATCGATTCTATCATTTAATTTCGATGTCAGCTGGTTTATGACTTTTTAAATTCGAATGTGAATTTATGTTTGATCTGAGATGGATTTTGACTCACTGCCTATGTTTCGAACCCCACCAATGGAGATTAAACACTGGTATTTCGATACCCTACCAGTGGGGTTGTATGCTGGTATTTTGATACACTGCCAATGGGGGTTGTGCGCTGGTATTTTGATATCCTACCGGTGGAGATTGTATGCTGATATTTCGATATCCTGCCAGTGAGGATTATATGCTGGTACTTTGATACCCTATCATTAGGGATTATGCAGTGATACTTTGATTTGATTCATAGCTGTCAAGATACACATGATGTTTTGAAAGAAATTGATTTATGAACAGAAATAAATTTAAAAATAAATTTTGAAAAGACTGAATTTGTATAGATTTATTAGAGTTGTATATTTTGAATTGATGCACCATGCATGCTTATTTTTAATATATTATTATTGCTAAACTTATCTAGCTAAAGTATACATTGCTTAGTGGACTGTCTAGCTCATTATTCTATATTTTACTATTTTTACATATTCAAAGGACTAGCTTGACTCGAAGATTCTATATAGAAGAGCGAATTAGAGACGAATTTTGATATTTTATTTAAAATTAGGATTTATTGAAGTTGATGAAAAACTATGAAATTTTATTATTGTAAGACATTTGATTGAACATTAATTATTTGAATTTCGTTGTTGCTTATGATATCGTGATGAGATGCCTTGCATGCTTATAGGAAGAGTTCTCCATAAGTATGCGGCGGTTGTCGCAACCTCCGATTTGCGATTTCGAATCCGGGACGTGACAATTAATATAGTATCAAAGCATAAGTGGATAAATTATGACATATGAAATCAGCATAGGATAAATGTATGTGGATAGACATCAAAGACATTGGGATGATGATTTATACTGATTATAACAATTTAGAAATTTAGATTTAACATAAATGTATTGATGAATTTGAATCAAAGTGCGCAGTGGAAGCATAGTGGTCTGAATTTTTTTTTTAAACTGATCAAAATAATAATTTAATTTGAAAGATCTTATGATGAAAGTTTCAATTTTGAAATTAGAGGATGACATGATTAGAGGTAAAAGTAACCCTGGATCTTTTAGGACTTAGACAAGAAAAATTTAGAGGACGATTTTTTTTTAAAGGAGAATGTGATACCCCAAAACGAGCTTAAAAAAAATTTAAGCTAAGCACGCATGCTGGGCTGTGAGTTGTGGGTGAATAAATGGAACTCCCGAAGGAGTTTTTTCTTCTCCTCTTCCCGATTGAAAAGAATCCTAAATTGATTAAGGATTCAAGTTCTTCTTGATCTCTAACTCTCCTACCAGTATCTATTTAAAGGCTCTAAAACTCCTCTAAGATCAATCGTCGGAGCTCAACCTTTCTTCCCAATTTTCTTTAGAATCGTGGATCAACTTCTTTCTCTTCTCTTTTCTTGAATTAGAGCCCATCCATCGGCTGTGATTTGGTCGAAACAATGCCCGAAAGAATCCCCTATTTTTCAGCATTTTATTTTCGATTTTCTGCTATCAGTTGCCATCACCGATCATCGGATCTAACTCGCCGATGGCCGTCGTGGCCCGATCTTTTGCCACGAGCGTTGCCGGCATGAACGAAGCCCTCCTAGCTTGGGAACAAAGGGACTAAGGGGATCCCTTGTTCTGTTAAGAAGAAAGGAAGAAGAGGACGTGGTTCCTCTCTTACGTTAAAAAAAAAAAAGAAGAGAGTCTCTCTCTTCCCTCTCTCCCTTCTCTAAGTTTGAATCTCCACTTTCTCTCTCTATAAATTCTCTCTAAAATTTTCTCTCCAAGATGATTTCTCTCTAGGATTAATTGAGTTTATTTTGATGATTTTTGATCAAGCTTAGTGAAGCTTTCTGATCCGCAATTGTCGGACAGCATACCGACATCCATCTTGAATAGATTAAATTCTTCCAGATTCGATTATCCATGATTTTATTAGACCATATATACATTAGTTTATTCATGATTTGATTAATTCGCCTTGAATGAATCGATCAGGATGTTGGATCAGTTATGTTCCATCTTGATTAATTTCTCTCTCCTCGATAAAATCTCTACTTGATTTATGAAATCATTAAAAAGTCTAAACCCTATAACCTTTAGTTCAAGTTGGTTCGGTAAAGAGACTTTAAACTATTACTTTGATCATGATCGAATAAAATTATCATGACCATATCAATTTGGACCATAGGATGCGATTACATTCATCACGTCTCCCTTGATTATCCGTATCCTTTCTGATTATTAGACTAAATTCTATCTAGGAGCATAGTCGTTGCGAGACGATGTCTAACAGTGGATACTGCGATTTGATCTATGAATCAAAGATTTTGAAAAAAAAAATTCATAATTATGTGGATTGATTGGAATGCGTATGAGGTAAATAATGCTTCATTTTTTCTAAATTTATCAGTAAATTATAAAATATTTTTTATATTGAATTATTCATGATTTATAAATTTGATGCATCGTATTTTGAATTACTGAATATGCTCTTTTTTCCGATATGTTAAATATTTGTGATTGATCGTATTGACTTTGATATCGATGATATCATTTGATTTCGATGTCTTTTGATTTGACTTTTTGAATTGTAATATGAATTTGTGTTTGATCTAAGATGGATTTTGACTTGCAACCTAACTATGTTTCGAACCCCACCAATGGAGGTTAAATGCTGATATTTTGGTATCTTACCAGTGAGGGTTGCATACTGATATCTTGATACCCTACCAATGGGGATTATATGCTAGTATTTTGATATCCTACCAGTGAGAATTGTGCGCTAGTATTTTGATACCCTGTCATTGAAAGTTATACACTGGTGCTTTGATTTGGTTCATGGCTATCGAGATAAGCATGATGTTTTAAAAGAAGTTGATTTATGAACAGAAATGAATTTGAAAATGAATTTTGAACAGATTGAATTTGTGTGGATTTATTAACATTGTATATTTTGAATTGATGCACCTTACATGCTTATTTTTAGTATATTATTATTGCTGAATTTATCTAGCTAAAGTATACATTACTTACTGAGCTGTCTAACTCATTACTCTATATTTTATTATTTTTATATATTTAGAGGACTAGCTTGACTCAAGGATTTTATATGAAAGAGTGAATTAGAGACAGACTTTGATATTTTATTTTAAATTAAGATTTATTGAAGTTGATGAAAAACTATGAAATTTTATTCTTGTAAGACATTTGATTGAACATTAATTATTTGAATTCCGCTATTGCTTATGTATTCTTATGGGGAGAATTCTCCATAAGTATGCGGCGGTTGTCGCGACCTCCGGTTCGCGATCTCGGATCGGGGGTGTGACAATATGGTTATCCATATTCATATTAAAACTATAGGTCCGTATCCAAATGTAGCTGAACTCCAAACCGTGCACCCATGTCTACAACTGAATTTATAACAAACACTTTGCTACTTTTGCTCTTGGCTCCAGATTAGACAGAAATACCAAATTGAATCAGATTATCTAGATCCATTTACATCCACATTCACCATCTTTCATGCGATACATTTTCACTAACTGCCAGCCAATCATTCATATGTTGCTTCCAATATGTTCCATTATCTTCAATTTGAAAACCTCCCTCTTTTTCCCCTGCCACGCAGGATCCATGATCCCTCCAGCTATTTCTATTCTCGTCACCTTACTGAAAATGTACAATCCACAAAATCTTGAGAGCATTCCGCAAGCAGCCTTCAACCTGACATCAGCCTTTGATGTACGCGAGAACTGCACTCCACTTTTGAGGCACAGACTGAAAGCCTAATATCCAATCATAACATTGATCTTGTGTTGTCAAGCTTGTACAGGGGAGCGAACTTTGGGTTTTCTGCAATGAAGCATTTCTCTCAGTTTCTTACAGCAATTTTAAATCTTTATGAAGCTGTGAACCAACCAAAAGTTGCATCCTATACTTTGAAATTTGAAAGTTAGCTATCCTTATTTACCAACTTGGCAACAATTGCCATGTTTTCTCCATTCATATAATAAAGATCTCCATGTCAGTCATGATGACTGCCAATCCAAAGGCTGCCTAGTTTTGCTTAAGGTAGGAAAATTTCTTCCTTAAGGCCTGTCGAAACAATCTAAGCCAACCAACAATACCACTTGAGATATGAGATTATGGACCATATTTGAACCTGAATTCTGAAGATCATTGTTAACATAAAGTCTTAATGTAAACCTAGATCAGTGCAGATCTATCATTAATTGTCATGAAAAAGCATAAGTTTGATCATAGATGATGATAAAAATTTGAAATGAACTGGAGTTCATAATTATCCTTCAGAAAACATTACTCTCTTCTAAAGATATATGATCATACTTCCGTAATTTTCTTCCATTTTTATGATCTAACTTACAGTTTGCAGAAGAGTAAGAAAACATGCATTTGTTTTGCCACTAACTGTATGTGGAAGCAGAAATTTGAATCTTTGTACAGATATTTGCCAGTTTGAAGATGAGGTAGGATAACCTCCAGAATAAGCTTTGCCGGTCATTGATGAGATTAAAATTTCAACTTGGTGAGTAACCCATAAACTGGAGCAAGCTCCTCATGGGTACACTTTACATTACAAAGTTATCACAGCAAAGAGATAACAAGTGCTTGACTAATTAATATCTTTAGCAAGTTCCTGAATTTAATAGCTCAAATAAGGAACTTATTTATTTTGGCAAAAGAGTCCTTGTTTTCAAATATTATAATATCCAGATTACTTTTTGCAGAAACCAATGAAGTTTCTATTTAGAATTTAAATAAACCAACATATAAGAAAAGAACTTACATGCCTGTCGAATCTACCAGGCCTTGTCAATGCTGGATCTAGAATATCAGGCAAATTTGTTGCAGCCATCAAAATAATACCCTGTATAGAATTATTAGAGCTGTTGGCACATCCTGACATGTTACTTCAGAGAGTAGCACAGGCATAAGGTGCGATATACCTCGTTCTGCTCAAAGCCATCCATTTCAACAAGTAGCTGATGCAAAGTTTTCTTTGTATGTCCTTCCCATTGCTTTCTAGTGGATCCCACAGCATCTATTTCGTCAATGAAAATGATACAAGGTGCCTATGAATAGAAAAGCAGATGCAGCATATAATTAATAAAAAATTGTTAGAGGATTAACCAATCACTTAAAACTAATGACACAAATTGAAACAAAAGAATTATGCACTCAAACCGATATTGATGTAAAAGGCATAGAGATTGTATGTAAGGATGGCTTTTATCAAATGATAAAAAGAACAGGTGGCTTCATTGTCATTCATTGTCATGTAACAGAAATGGCCGGTTAGTCATCTATTCTTCATTACAGTGAAGATATTCAGAACCGGTGTCATTTTAGCAGATTGAGGTACATAACTTGGGCTCCATAAAAAATTACAACTTAAGATCCCGGAATTGATATTGCGATTTCATTTATAGTAATCTCTTCAATCTACTTCTTTCCTCTCTTTTCTTGTTGAATGTAAAAGAAACGAAAATATTAAATCACATTATTTCTAATATAATTCTTTATACTAAACACTGCATATACTGCCTAAAATATTGCATCACATAGTTTCTAATATAATTCTTTACACTAAAGACTCTACACCAAGGTTCAGAATCTCAGAACCAGAACCCATATCGGTACATGCTAGTACCATGTTGTTACACTCGATAAGGGGGTCAACTCAATGTACCGAGACTCGGTAACTCTCCTTACCGAGTCTCAATTTGGTACGGAATGTCTGGTGCAAGATGGTAAGCACCAATATGGCAAACCTTGCTCTATACCATAGTTTGCTAAACTATGCCAAACAAGACAATTCAGGGCGTACCAAATTGGACTGGTTGGTTATTGGCATGGTTCATTACCTCAGCTCTAGGTGGAGGGAGAGAGAGAAAGAGAAAGAGGAGAGAGAGAGAGAAGAGCGAGAGAGAGGAAGGGAAGGAGAGGGAGAGGGTCTGAGAGTGGGTGGGAGGCCAAAAGAGAGAGACAGACAAGGCTCCCCTATTTCGAAATCGGCAAATTGAAAAAAGGCTCCCCTCTTTCATTTCAAAATAGCGGAGCCCTTGTCGACCTTTCTCGATCTCTCTTCTAGCCTCCCACCTTCTCTGTCCCCCCCCCTCCTCTCTCCCTCCCCCCCCCCTCTCTATTCAGCTCTCCCTTTGTTGGTACAACCCAAAATGGCATGGTATGGATCCATACAATACCATGCTAGTCGCCGATCAATAAGGATCCCAGTACTAGTTCGGCAAACCTTACTCTATAATACCTTCCAATAATCGCATAAAAACAACCAATAGCTTGCAGACTGAAATAGATCCAGCAAACAAGAAATACAGCCACCAAGAAAGCCTAACCAAATTCCATAACAAATGTTTAGCAGTCAAAATTAAAACAACCATATAGAAACTACAAACGGATCAAATTAATTGAGGCATACATAAAACTAAGGAAACTTGATTCCCATAGACAGAAATCTAGAGAGAAGATCAAGTTCAACAATCTTTTGGGAAGATCTGTGGAAACCGAACAGTCTCTTGGGAGAGGGCTTAATAATTTGTTTATATGACCTCATAGTTGAAAATCACAAACTAACTGATTTATGGTTAGAATTTTAACATGTAGAAGTTTTTCAACTCTGCATTGAGATTATGTGAGAAAAAACATGTTGGGCAAAGTGAGGGGGGGGTGGGGGGGTGTGTTGGATGGGTCGGGGGGAGTGGTTCGGACAAGATGAAGACATTGCACCACTATACTACAAGTAATATATGATTACATATGCACAAAGTCCATAGTTACTAAGAACTGGGCCATATACCTGTGGTTGCCCTCCCATTTGGAGGTGGGCCGTCCAAACCTTAGGAAGTGTTTACCAAGTGCTTGATACATGAATCTAATTTGTGGTGTTCCCACCATTATTCTCCAACCTCCACTGGAAAGGAGAAAGGCATAAAGATAATAGAAGTTGTTTTTTCATGACAACTAGGGTCCACCCATCATGAAGTTTGAAAGCATGATATTAATCACAGCATCAAAATAGAGCAATGAGAATTGTTACAACTGACTTGGCATGCTAATAAATGTAACAGCTTGCAACATCAAACGTTATAAAAAAATAAAAAAATAAAACCAAATCATCGGTGCTACAGAGCAGTTTACCTTTTTCTTAGCAGCCTGAAATAAGGACCTCACTCGCCGAGCACCGACACCAACAAACCTGACATAAGAGACAAACAGTAAGAAGATTATATGAATACAAATTAGTAAAATTCAATTTTATGATCTCTTCGACATTAAAATTATTTCCAAATCTTTACAGCTGTAGCATAAAGTTATCCTACAAAAGCAAATCATGAAAAGCAATCAAATTGCAAATTCCTCCACATATCAAAAAGCTTCAAATTGAAGAGGTTACAATGTGAGAACCAAATGATGTCACATAGTTTTTTGAAGTTGCAATGGAAACAATAAGGAACTGATTTCGTGACAGCCAATCCAGAAATATAATTTTAAGGAGGGTCTGTTAATGAGAGAACAAATGATGAAAAAAGATGCAATAATGCATGTCATGCACCTATGAGGAAATAGACCAATACATCATTTTGCTAGGATACAATAATGTAATACTCTTAAGAAACCCCCTCCCCACCACCAAAAGCACAGGCACACACTGGGGAGGAAAAAAAACCATCCTCCTACCCATACTCAAATGGAAATTTCATCTTGCAATGTAATGTGTAAAGAGCATTGGTTAATATTAGAATTCATGAACGAGATGACAAATTAAGTAGTTGAAGCCTGAAGAGAGCACTTTGGAAAGAAGGTGATGACACACACGTACACAAATAAATAAATAAAAATAAATCGATCTCGATTAGCTTAGTTTGCTCATGAAAACAAGAACGGTGGTGCTTTGGAGAGAATTTGCAGTTTAGAGTAATATTTTAGTCAAAACTGTAATGTACAGGTAATGTACAGGTTTAGGAAAGGTCACATTTAGTAACCAAGAGTTCTTTTTAATGTTTTTGAATAAAAATAATTCCTGCCAGCAATAGAATCCCTATAGCAAAGTGCATTAAAAAACCTCCAAATCTAGTCTACTTATCAGTCTTGTATCCAAAACATTATTAAGCTGCAACAAAATTCTTGGAGTTATCCTCTTAATTTAAAGGCAATAGCAGTTTTCTTCATTTCTTGATAATGATTTCTTGGGATCCTTTGAGCAACAACTCTGGAGGCTTGTGGTCACAAAGACTCCTTGTTAACCTATTTGTTTTCACTTTGCTTCACATAATAAACCCATCAAGATCTCTAACTCACCATCTAACAAATTTTCTCATTGTTGACCACCTTTATGTCAAACCTTAACTATATTTTAGAGTGCAGTGAATACAAGTAGCACTAAAATTCAGTTTTTAGTTTTTAGCATCCATTCCCCTAAACATTTAGGCCACATCTACATTTAAACTTCAGGTCTTAAAATTAATAATTCAAATCTTCTCCACCATCAGTATTCTTCACAGACAGCATACACCTTAAACTTCACATAATACAAATCAACAAGCTTCTATAGCAGAGATCACAGGAAATCCACAACTTAAGGCAAGTTATGAAGCAAAAAAAAAAAAAAAAAGGTATGACCAAACAAAATCCTATGAAAATACAGTAAATGGCAGAGACTACATTCTGCAAGATATTAAGCACCGGACAGTGATAAATAAACTCAACCAATGCATTATGTGTTGTTTACAATTAACGAACATGGCACTGTCCTTTCGTGTCATTTTGTAACTTAAATGTTAACCATTAGCAAAGCAAAAAACAAAGTAAAATTGGTGCAAAAATAATTGGCTTACATTTCCTCGAATTCAGAACCTGCTCGATAGAAAAAAGGCACACCAGCTTCACCAGCAATAGCCTAAAGCAAATTAGCTCTGATCAATAGACAGAACAAAATGCTGCTAGAAAAAAAAAAAAAAAGGGAAACCAACAGAAGCTAAACAGAACAACATACTGCTAGAAAGAAAAAAGGAAACCAACAGAAGCTAGTATTAGAACAAGCTTGTCTAGCAATACCCTAAAGCAAATTAGCTCTGGTTAATAAACAGAACAACATACTGCTAAAGGGAAAAAAGGGAACCAACAAAACTAGTACAAGAACAATCACATGAGGAATGGAATGGACGGATCTTTCATCCAAGGATTTCTTTTCTTTCTTTTTTCCATTTTTCTTTGTTCATAGATTAGCCTTCAGGCTACCTGTATGTTATAGGCCTATTACAGTCACCACCTAAGACAGTACAGGCATGTGCTTGAGGTGTTTATAAGCAAGTTGATAGAACAACATCAGATGTCTGCAATAAAAACCATCCCAAAACATGAAAAATGGCATGCAAGATTCATTATATTAGTTTATGCGCATTGGTGAATACCACCTGCATGCAAAAATATATCTATCATTTGCCAAAGCAAGTGCAAACAAGTTTGAACATCTCTTTTCTGCCTAAATGAAAACAGCCTATAAAATTTTAGCCTCCATGTTCCTATATCTTCATCCCAAAACTTAATCAACAACATTAATTTCATTTCTATGGCTTTATTATAAGGAAAGGATATTATGTCCCTGCACTAATTGGTTCTCAAAATCAAGTGCTGCTCAACATATTTAAACAGCTATAGAGCACCTGCAACAACTTCCAAGTGTTCTAGAATCCCATCATGAAGGAAATATTATTAACAAAGAAGAGATAGCCCTCAGAAGGAGAAAAAAATACAAGCTGCTTGTCTTTGCTGAATTATATTGATAACTAGCAAACTGGGAAATACGAAGGCTTGTGGTCATTCTTTAAAAATGGCATCCGATAGTCAGCCTACATGGCTAGACACCCCTCTACCGCAAGAAACCTGTCCTAACTCCATCAGGTACCTTTGTTTCATATCGTGCATCCAGGATATATAAAGGTGGGCACATATCTTGGAAAACTAGGTATAATCCTTGAATTAGACTTAGTTGAATAGGCAATGCAAGTAAGAACAAAGATTACACAAGGAATTATGCTATTTATCATAGAAACACCTAAGCTGTAATGAATATAAATATTCTGAAATGCCAAATAAGTTTTAAGCAGTTGCACCTTGATAACAATGTAATTACGTGTATGTGTGTGTCTCTGTGTCCGTCTCTGTGTATTTGTATATGTATAACCTCACCTTAGCTAGCAAAGTCTTTCCTGTTCCAGGTGCACCAGTCAAAAGAATTCCCTACAAAACAGCATTTATTAGGCAATTTAGGAATATATAAAGTAAAAAGAGAATAAAACAAACAGTAGTTATATCTTTCAGAAGTGAATGCTCCTGCATGACATGCGAATAATCTACTAGATATCATTGACAGATAGCACACCTTACTATATATGAAAAAATGCATTATCAAATAATACAAGTTTTACTAAGAAGACACCATAAGGATCACATATTACACAACATGTTTTAGCATGACTAAACAGACTTGAAGAGTACAACTTCATTCCATACCAACAAATTCATTGTTGATTTTTGATGAATCATGTTTTTACATTTTTTTTATTTTTTAGATCATTAAATTTGTGAGCAACCATGAAATGACCAGTGATTTCAAGATATAAGTTAGAGGCTCAGAATCAGAATCATGTCATGTAAGCTAGATATATGTCATGAGAGTTCATAGTCCATGTCCTTAATTCTCTTACAGAGTAGCTGACACTGAAAATGATTCATCTTTACAAAGTTATTAGATGAATTTAAGTCAAATAATTGACAAGGTGATGCCTCCCATAGACACATACAAATCATAGAAATCTCAAAGACAGCTATTATGATGTTAGAATCAAAAAGATAGGTCTTCAATGATGATTATCTTAAGCATTTTATTCTAAAAATATATAAGATATGCATGACGCAGAAAGAAATAAACCAATGGTGAAAGGATTAAAATCTGACAAACCTTTGGTAATTTCCCCCCGAGGCGAGTGAACTTTGCTGGGTTTTTGAGATACTCAACCACTTCTTCAAGCTCTTGCTTTGCATCATCACACCCTTTAACATCTTTAAAGGTTTTCACATTCTGCACATGAAGTTACCCACATAAATAAAACTCTAACAAAACATGAGATGCTTTCCAATTCCTGACAATATAATGCATAACAATCATTGACAATATATGAAGTAATTTATATGGATTACTTCATGAAAATTTCTCCCATCACATGTAAAAATGTTACCTACTTCTTCCATCATTAGATAGAAGTATGTTACCAAATACAACCCAAATGTAACCAAATACATACAAATGCCAGCATGAAAAGCATAATCCAGTGCTCCTGAATTGCTGGAAGCACAAGCTATTTCTACCCTTTCATTTATTTGGATGGACAGGATGAAGACTAAAGAATATTTAGAGTTAGGGGAATAGTCAAAATCATGGAGCACATTTTTTTTCTCTAAGATTAATAGCTATGCAGAACAGGACTTGAGATGATATGAACTCAAACCTAGAACAGAGTAATTTATAAGAGGGATGGTATGGTAATAATAAAGGTGGTTTGCTTTTGTCCATCAGTTGTCAATAATAAAAGGGCAGGTTGGCACGTTATCATTAGTTGGTAGTCCAATTTCTTCATCCACTCATTTGCTTGTATTCAAAAGTTACCACAAACTTGCAATGACAGGATCAATTAACAAACATTTCCAATAAAACAGAGAACTCACTACAATTTCCCAAGAAGTTCGTCACAGTATTTTTGGATCCATGTGCTTTTCTTAATAAATCCTACTCCATAAGAAGGAAAATGTGTACTGATCCAAAACAAAAGGAGCGTCAGGACCAGCACCATTAACTGTTTTTACATGACAAAGAACTTCATATCTTGTGAATTTTATGGTTTTCATATTTTTGTTACAAAGACTAATACTAGAATGCATCATAAAGCTCTCTAAGACTAATATATATATATACATATACATATACATATACATATATATATATACATATATATACATATACATACATATATATACATATATATACATATATATATATACATATACATACATATATATACATATATATATATATATATACATATATATATAATACTTCAAATATAAATAGAGTAAATCCTACGTCTTTTCTTGTGTTGGGCTGATGGCAGCTCGTAAGAGAGATCAGAAAGGGGGGTGTGAGCCGATGAGGACCTGGCCATAGGCCAAGCATCCTCTACCAAACCAGGTATACAGGTGCACGAGGGTTCATCACCTCTGCTAGGATTTGAGGTGCTGGTAATGGGGGATGGTGCCTCACAGTGGTCAAGGGCTACCGCAGCTAGGTGTGGTCCAAAAAGATGGCGGGAGATGATGACTCTGGCACCAGCCAACAGTGAGCACCTACAGGTGAAGTTCAACAAGGCAGCCCTTCAATGACGATGAGCTCAAGCATCTTCGCAAGCCATGGCAATCATGCTTGGTTGGCAAGTTCCTTGGCTCACAACCATCACCAAAGATAATCATTTGTGAATTGATCACAAAGTGAAACCTCGACAAAAGTTTTCAACTGCTACTAGCACAGGGAGAAGTCCTTGCCTTCTAGTTTGTGTTAAAGTGAGATAGGCTCCTTGCTTCGGCGGCAGGACCTTGGCCAGTCAGCAACCACGTGCTCACACTTGAGGCTTGGCCACCAAGCTTCATTCCAACCCTAGACACTATGAATATTGATGTCATTTGGATGTGTTTGCTGGCCTTGCTCTGGAGTATTTGGTCAAGGCCACCACCATGAACACCGCCTCAACTGCTGGCACACCTTATGCATGGGCCTATATACTCAAGCTATGTTAATAAAGCCGATTACTTTGATTAACTCACTCAAGTCACTGTTCATCTTGATCTCTCCAACACATCGTGCTCAACATCCTAGTGGGCTTGTCGATGACTAGTGCATGGAAGCAACTCGTTTATGAGAATGTTTAAGTAAATGGCTTGATTATGGTTGTCTTGGTCATGATCATGGTGACCTCCCCACCTAGAAGGCCAAGTCAGCAAGGTGGTTATGGCCGTGAATAAATTCTAGGATGCCAATGTTGGAGCACCCACTCCACCAAAGCAACGAACCTTGGCTTCTTCAATGGTAACTTAGGTTACAGTCACCACACCTCCACAACCCATGTTTGGGCCGTGGCTAGTCACGAGGCAAGTTCCTGAGCAGAGAGGAAAAGTGGTGACACAACCACGAGCTTCCGAGTTACAACCCCCGTTGACTCAAGCATCACTTGGGTCACATGGCCTAGTGACTTGCTTGGTCCACTAGGTAGAGCAAGGCGCTGCATCCTCCTCTCAAGATGATGTGTGGCACTGCATGGGACGATTCCGTACAACCACAGTTGGCCAAGTGGTAGCATGAACAACGACTTTGTCAGGCTCATAATTCTCATTGCTACCTGAGGACATGGTCCCACCTAGGCTCAACTCATGGACATGGGTTCCTTTGTCTAGGATTCAACTGGGAGGTCAATAGTGAAGAAAAAATCAAAGGTGTGCCGATTCAAGTACACCCGATCGATTGACTAACGAAGCTAATAAAAGCCATAGATCCACCCCGAATTCTCAATCGGCTATATAGGATAAATGCAAAACTGTTACCTATGCTTTGACCATGTCTTACATGGTTTTCCGCTTCAGATCCAGCCAACCTTATTACCATTTGCAAGGGTTCATCCTCAATGGTCACAGGGTTGTTCTCTCCATCGAAGCAAACGGATCGCAGGTCTCCATTGTTCCTAATCCACATGTTTGGGGGCTAGGTCATGGTCTCAATACTCAAATTCTAGTGGGACATCCCACGGGATACCGAAACAAGGTACCAACCAAGTGTCGGGACAAGACCATCTTGCTGTTGTCCCAACATCCCTATCTACACATCTTGGGACCTACCCTGTCCCAAGTGTTGGGATGGGGTGGATGGCAACACATCCCATTCCACAAGCAAAATGTGATAAGCCCATCCCACATGATTTAAAGTCTCGACTAGCATTGATCAAGGGCTAGGAGGTCGACCACTAGAGTCAATGGTTTCAAGGGCCGGGAGGTTAACCATTAGAGTCAATGGTTCGGGACTCCAGCACCTTCATAGACTAATGGCCGCACCCTAACAACTAAGCAATGACCAACTCAAAATGCAATAGCGGATAAGGTGAGGGCTGCCATCATGTGTTCCCAGCCCATGGCTTCTCCTTCATCCTCTTTCAATGTTGCTACCTGACTGTTGAGTTCACTGCCGGCAATGCCCGGCTAAGTGCTTGCTTTTGCGGGGGGGAAGACATGTTGAAGCTCATATTGCCCTAGGGTGGTCCTGCCCATCAAGGCCTTTCTTTAAGACCCTTCCACTGCCCACCCCAACT
Source organism: Elaeis guineensis (assembly GCF_000442705.2). Classification (NCBI taxonomy): domain Eukaryota; kingdom Viridiplantae; phylum Streptophyta; class Magnoliopsida; order Arecales; family Arecaceae; genus Elaeis; species Elaeis guineensis. The sequence continues at coordinate 119,793,434 of NC_025994.2, read as the reverse complement.
CACCAGAGCCTCAACAACATTGCAAACCTTGGTTGCAACAGTCCTCTGGTCTCCATTATCTCCAAGTGAACTGAAGCATGGCTTCGTCATGCATGGCGTGGGTTGACTCATGCATTTACGTGGTCCATCAATATCTGTTGTCCTGTGTTTGCATTCGTGTCATCTTATTTTACAGCATCTATGGTCTGTTGTCCTGTGTTTGCATTCGTGTCATCTTATTTTACAGCATCTATGGTCCCACCTGTATTATGGTGTCATTTTGTCTGTATGTGTCCTGCCACTTTCAGTATTATATGTAGCTCCCCTGTTGTCTTTGCACACATGAGCTTATAGAAATAAAACCACCTTTTCCATCAAAAAAAAAAAAAATCTAGTCTTTTGCTGAATATGAATCACGCAAGTAACAAGAAATGTCGATAAAATCAGCTGATTACTTTGAACTAAAGGTAAAATTTAGTGAGAAGACCAAGGCACTCTTATATCAGAACTTAGAAAAACTAGTCAAACTTAGGAAATAAAAACAAATATGGGCACAAAAGAGCCACGATACCTTCTCTGGCATGATTTCTTTGTTTAACTCTTTTGGGGTATATGTAGCACTTGAACCAACACCAGATGTACCTATACCACCTAAGCTGCCAACATATTTTTGAAGTGCAGCTGCACCCATTACCCTAGCAAAAAAAAAAAAAAAAAAAACAACCTTACAAACAAGGAATTCAATCCGAGAAAACTTTCCTTAGTAAGAGATCATATTAAAGTAAATATTCCCATAAAAATATGTAAGAAGATTTAACAATTTGATTTTAGAAAATGAAACTAAGGGATTGAATGACATAAACATGCACAAGTACTCTCATATAACTGCAATAATTCTGTGTTCCTCTAAAGCAAAAGGTTTAACTACTGAACATCCAAGAGAAGACACAATGCAATGTGTACCTTTCTCTATAAAAGCAGAATTGAGTGGGAACTCATTCAATATAAATCGGCTGCTATGTGCCTTAGTGGTCAGCGAGGATTTGGGTTGCTTTTTTTCCTCATCCTGTTTTATCCTTTTCCATTTTTCTTTTTCTCCTTTCTGAGAGTCTCTCTTATTTGTCTCGGTTAAATAACAAGAGAAGAAAAGTATTCATCCACAATAACCACAGAACAAACTAGACCATTAAACCAGAAGAACAGTGGGAAATCTTGCAATTGTGACAGCGGAAAAAATAAGAATTACTTTGCATAGGCACACCAAGATAACTTTGGATCTCCAGGGATTCAGATCCCAGATCACATCCAGCAGATGGTATACACAGTCAACACTCAACAGTGATTTGGTAACATTGAAAATGGCATCATATGCACGAAGAATCAACATTTTTCAATAGGACTAGAGGGAAATAAATATCAAGTAGGTGTAAAGTAACTTCATTTTAAGTAAATCTAAATGTCATAAGTTGGTTGACATATGAATGCATCATCTTGGTTTCATCGAGTTACTCGGACTAGTCTAAATGTCATAAGTTGGTTGACATATAAATGCATCATCTTGGTTTCATCGAGTTTCTCGGACTAGTCTAATGCTTGAATTCATATCTTTATCTTGATTAACAGAACTGCTTCTAATTTCCCTCTTTCGTAAGCTCTATAGTCTATACAAAGTGCACAGTATGATAACAGAAGGCATTGAGCTTATATCCATTTGTTTTAACCTCAAGCTTTTACCTTTCTTGTGGTATTCTTTCACATTATACGACCATCTTTGTGGTTAAGGAATCTCATGCCATCTATTTCCTTAATTTCTTTGCACCCTTAGCTCTATAGTTACTATTTTCATTTTCTACATCTAGAGATCTATTTCATCAGTTTGAATGCTTTCTTGTGCTAGCATTCCAAATCTCATCCTTCTTGTGCTAGCCTTCCAAATCTCATCCTACCATCTTCACACATACACACGCACACGCGTGCGCACGCACAGATATACATACATACATACATTACATACATACATACATACATATATATACATACATACATATATACACGTGTATATATGTATACATATATACACGTGAGCCCGGCTAGAATCAAATCGATCGGATTTGAACTCAGATTCCATCAGTTAAAACTCTATAATAGGGGTCCTACATCAATGATCTAAATTATTGAATGTGATCTATTATCTCAAAACTGCTTGTATACAAAAATCCATATGATTTGGAGATCCCTAGCCTATACATCAAGTAGTCAAAAATTGGACAACCTAAATAAAATTGAATTAGATGTATTTTTTTATTACTTAATGCATCAGCTAGAATTTTCAAATCATATGATTTTTGTGTGCAAGCAATTTTGAAATAGTAGATCACATCCAACGACTTGGATCATCGATGTAGGATCCCCATTGTCCAGTTTTGACCTAACCGGATCTGAGTCCAAATCTGATCGACCTTATCCAAATCTGCCCCTATATATATATATATGTATGCTAATGAACTAAAATGTCAGGCAATCAATAAAAAGCATGGGCAGAAGATGACTATGGCAAAAAAAAAAAAAAAGGGTTGTTGAGGCAACTTGTGCTAAAGTGTAACTAGTAGAGATATAACTCTGTTTATTTAAGGAACATTAGGAATTTCAAATAACAAAAAATAAAGAAGGGGGAACATCTAAGATGGTTTCATAAGATCGTTTGCTGCAGCATGGAGATGGGAAAGTAAAAGGCAGAGAGGACTTAAATGGATGTAGTGATAAATCTAACAGAGACAATTTCAATTATATAGAACATAGCCTTAGGTATAAACTAATTTTGATTTGGAATAACAAAGTTAAGTTGACAAAATAAGACTTGCTTTACATTTACATTTATGTAAAGTTTACACTCTACATCTGGATGTATCAACATGAGGTCCAATTCATAGATATTGTGGAAAGAAAGCATTCAAAAAAGTTAATCAGGACAAGGACACGCTATTCTACTACTAAAATATACTAGAAACACATGATATAGTTTGGTAACATGAATAGAACATACCACATCAGCCCAACAACAACAGTAAACAAGATGGTTGATAGAAGTTCTTGAGCAAACCGTGTTGATTTGCTTGATGCTTTTGGGTCAACCTGATGAGTAAAATACAGGACTGAAAGTTAACAGCAGAGTTGCATAGTAGTAGTAGACTACTGCAGGAGAGAGAAGAAATTATGGGTAAGATTTTTCATATTTTTTTCTATATCCAGATAGCATTAAGCGCATCATCCAAAACAAAAGGTCATTAACATGTACTTACCATAACCACATGCAGTGGATGTTTCTCTGATATTCCAGGGTTCAAAAATGGCTCATCCTGATTTTCAGATGCGCGCTGCTTCAACTCTTGCAGCTACTGACATGAAGACATTTTTATTAAAAGTCAAAAGTTGGCAGCAGCAATCCACACATATAATAAACTCTCATCACTGATTGAAGCAAACTTATAATAACTTCTGAATGATTTCTCAAAGATTGTTGGAGTTGTCAATGTTCCTTCTTGTGTTTTCCTTCTCTATATTCTTAAATTGAAGAAACATAGTTCAGTGTCATCACATTATATGTTTTTAAGAAGCAAATCAACGATATAGCAAGATTACAAGATTAAAACTAGTAGAAATTTGGAGGGAAACAGGAATGGAATGCTAACAATCCAAAGAACATGAATGATGTAATATGACCCAACAAAGAGATGATCAATAAAATGAACATATACATGACACAACAAAATATTAACATAGAGGAGCTTAACACTACCAGTGTTGGGAGACTGGAAGGCTTTCCAGATTGCTCATCTGGAAGATATTCAGCAAGAGTATTGGTGACAACAAGAGCTCGAAGATATTCTGCAACTCCTTTACCATCTACTGCATAATTTCTTTGCTCAAAACGTCTGATGACTGATTCAGGACTGCAAAAAATCCAAACAAATGAGATAAATCCATGATAACATCCAAAGTTTTGATTGCTTGCTAAGAAAAGAAACAGAAGAGCTATATAGAGGCACAAGCTCTCAGCATTGGTAGAACAAATACAAAAATCTTGTAGAGGAAAAAAAAAATCATATTTGTGACATCCAACAAACTGAGCATGTCTCTTATAGCAAGGATTTCAAAGTAGATAAGAGGTTTAAAAAAAAAAAAAATGAAAAGACTTGTGTTGTTGGGATTAATTATTCTTCAAGATGTTAGTGAAGTATGCATTATGGGACAATACAGCTCATAAGATCATAGTACACGTATACATATACCTTGGAAAACTAGCCTAACCCTAAACCATCTATACTGCGCAAGCTCCACAGACTAAGATATAATCCATGGAGGTCTGACAATGTTCGACGACCTACCATCAACCAATTTTGAATTGATAAAATCCAAAAGGCAGCTTTCAGCAAGAAAGGGTCAACGATGAAACCTAAATAAATGACATATCCAGCAAACCCGCATATGGCAAAACGATTCAATTTTTATGTAGGCTATTGCCCAACAAAGATGCTTGTTGTTGCGTGCAAAGAACCAAGAAACAGGTAGAAAGATTCCATCAGCAATGGAAGAAGATGGGAAGGAAAGATGCAAGAAAAGGGGGGGATTCGGAAGGACCGAACCTGTGCTTATTGAGTTCCGCAAGAAGAGCACTCTGCTTCGCGGCATCTCTAGGGTTTGCATCAGCTTCCGCAATGAGACGTTCCAACCTTTTCTCCTGCCGCCAGAACGGCCACCAGCTCAGCCACTCCGACATCATCACAGCATCGAAAACCCTCCTCAACGACGCCATCAACCCAAACAAGAACGCCACCAGCGGCAATCTATTCCTCGTCTCCTTCTTCTCCACCACCTGACGACCAGATTCCAATTCTTGCCTATCTCCGACCACCCCGCGCTCCAAGACAGCCTCGGGCTCCCCTCTCGACGCCTCCCCGCTGGTTTCTTGCAAAAGGTCGGAGCCTTGGGGGGAATCCGAGTCCAAGAACGAATCTTGGCCGGACGAAAAGGGTTCCCGCGCCCAATCCGTGTTCTGCTGCGGCAATGCGCGGGGAACGAGGGCGAGGCGGCGGTGGGAGAGGGATTTGGGGAGGGGAGAGAAGAAGAGGTCACCGGGGACGTCTGGGCGGCGGAAGGCGCCAGAAAGAAGAATAGAGGAGCGTTTAGGAGACCGGAATATGGGCGGCGACAGCGAGACCCGGAAGAGGAGGGAGGCCTGCAGGGCAGACATGGCGACGACGCCGGCGGAGGCGCCGGAGAAGAAGATAAAAGGGAGATGGGGCGGACGGAGCCCGTTCTCCAGCTCTCCACCTCTCTACCTCTCGAAGATGGTGAGGGGGTTGGAGGGAGAGGGGAGGAGGGCTCGAGGATTTGTAGCCACAGGATCGAGTGAGAGAGGAGATAGAGGGAGAGGGGGAGAGACCCAGGGAACGGACCTTATCTCGAGCGGCGTGGTTCTACCTTCGCTACTTGTTGACTCGTTGCCGTTAGGCAGGAACGAGAGGTTGAGCCTAGGGAGCAAGCGTAAGTGGAATGCCTTTTTATTGGTGTGGCTGAAATCGGAGCCGGGTTTCATATAATCCGGGTTAGACCCGTTGAGAGCGACCAGCGGCAATCAAGAAGTTTTTCTCGACCGACGTGGAATATTTCAAAATTTTAGAAACGAATGGAGATGTTTCCGCATGCCAGCTGATGCGCACGAAACGACAAACGAGAAGTGGAAATATCGGCCTACAAGGCTGGTTGCCATTTAAAACATTCTTTCAAATATTTAGTAGTTCAAATATTAATTTAAGTAATATTAGGAAATGTTTAATTATTTTTTATAAAATAAAATGTCCGTACAAACATGATGTCAATACAATCAAAATTGTCAGAAAGCATAATATCATGAAAAGCACCAGATATAGATCTCATATCAATATATAGCACAGCACCATAGTGCTCTGCAACGTAAAAGATAACTCAATCTGCTGTAGCATTTACCTTCCGAAAGATATGTCTGATACAGAGAGAAGAAACTCCCCATAGTAAGATAGTAGTATTCTACAATAACGAATGAGCAGCATCCTTCCTTTTATACAATAGAATCCAGCCCACCATCATGGTACAGTCATCTTCTAAATAGAATTTAATATCTTTATTTTAAATTAAAATTTATTGAAATTGATGTAAAACTATAAAATATTATTTTATAAAATATATTATTTAATTATTTAAATTAAAATTTAATATTAATTATTTGAAATTTATTTCGCTATTAATTTACAATATCGTGATGAAATGTCTTACATGCTTATAGAGACAGTTTTTTATTAGTATGCTTCGATTATCACGATCTTTGACTAACGATTTCGAATCGAAGATATGATAATTAATATGATCCACTTACCCCTAGAGCGAGCCTTGCGTGAGCAATATTTGTCTAAGCATCTCGCAACTCCACATCAGGGATTATGATTTTTTACTCGTGTAATATTTATTCTACCATATGGCACAAAGAGTTGGTATTACTAGGTTTAGTGGGATTTGTTGAGACATCGATAAATTGATATTATTAGGACTTGAGTGAGATTAAAATAAAAAATTAAATTTTTATATGTGAGTAGATCATAAAAATTTTTCTGAGATTTTCATTTAATATGCTTACATTCAATAATTCGTACAATTTAAACGTACATCAACATAAACTAATAGTATCGGACAAATCATTTATGAAATATAAAAAAATAAAATATTTTTAAAATCTCTCTCATTTTTTAATTTATTAAATAATGCTCCTCTCTCAAATCCCAAAACAACATCGACCTCAAAAATCCATCCTTTTCTTCCTTGCCAAGCTCAAATCCATTTCTAACCCTGCTGTCGCCCTCTGCCACCTCTCTGCCTCCCTCCTCTTTTATGGCTATCCACCGTCGCTCTCTCACACTAAACCCCTTCATCGGCATGTAGGCCAAAGTCCACTACTAGTTAAGGCAAAATAACTCTTTCCCTTCCGCAGCACACGGTAATCAAGAAAGCCAAGAAGAAGAGGTGTAGGATCGCTAGAGTTCCCACTCTCCTCCCATTACAACTATGCTCACCTCTTTAAGTTACTCCTTGAGTAAGGCCAAATAGTCGCTCCGCAATACCACCTCCAACAATTGCACTATGGTTGTTCTCAATGATTGATCTTAAAGCAGAAGATGAGGACCAAAGACTGCAGTTGTGATCTTGGCAAGGCAAAAGATGGTGCCACCAATGGAGCAGCCTTGCTAGTACATCATGAGGCGATTTATGGACGAAGGTTAAGGAGCTTGGTGAGTTGGTAATCAATATCGAGCATGTTGATGCCGCTGATGATGCAAAAGATAAGATGGGTAATCTTGGATTCTAGCTGCCCCCATTTTTTAGTGGTCTTGATGCTAGCCTTTTTGCCGAGCTTCGGGATCTCAACAATTATGTCCTCCCTGGCATTGAGGGATGGGACCATGTAGGCACAGATGTTGGGATTCTCTGCACCAAATGTTTCTAGATCATGAACTTGTCACCAAAATATTATTAGTTAGAATAGTGCTACCGTATGTATTTTGAACCATCCAACAACAAATCAGCACATAATCTACTACTAAAAAATGATATATTGTTATCTAAATTTGGTTAAAAATTTTAAATAAAAAAATATTTCATCGTTAACTATAATTCATCGGTTAACAACTTTTATTTTTTTGAATGCAAAAAAATTAACTTTCTTAAATGATGCGGTGGTTTGTTATTAGATGATTTAAAATGCATGTGATAGAATTATTTTAATCAATAATTTATCTTTATCACGCATTATCAAGCAAGATGGTGAATGTGTGAATAATCAATACACCATTATATATATATATATATATATATATATATATATATATATATATATATATATATATATATATATATATATAACTATAGCATCAATTTAATAATCTCTGAACCTCAAGTACTATATTTTCAAGTTGCACAGACATTTTCCCCTTCTTTCCTGGGAAAGAAAAATTAAACAAGAGAAAGACTGCAATGCCGCAAAGGTATCTCCCATTTCTCTCTCTGAAAAAGAGAAACTTACGTAAGAGGGAAGGAGAAAAAATATTGCTTAATATATATATAAAAGTATCCTCCATTATGGCTACGCTCACCTCTCAGAGCTCCTCCTCGAGCCGAGCCGAGCCGAGAGTTGCTCCTCAATGCCACCTCCAACACCTACACTGTAGTTCTTCTCAGCACTCGATCTCGGAGGAGAAGACGAGGACCCGAACATTGTAGTTGTTCTAGACAAGGTCCTTGGCGAGGCAGAAGAGGGTGCCACCAATGGAGCAGCCCTGCTGGTACATCATGAGGTGATTTACGGAGGGATGGAGGTTGAGGAGCTTAGTGAGTTGGTAGTCAGTGTCGAGCATGTTGATGCTGTTGGTGGTGCAAAAGATAAGATGGGTGATCTTGGATTTTGACTGGCCCCATTCCTTGGTGGTGGCCTTCTTGCCGAGCTTCGGGACCTTGTCCTACTTGGTGTCGGGGGATGGAACCATGTAGGCACAAATGTTGGGGTTCTCCGCATGTAAAGTTTCCGGATCATGTATTTGTCACCTATTATATATATATATATATATATATATATATATATATATATATATATATATATATATATATATATGCGCATTCATGTGTGTCTAAAATTGTAGCATCAATTTAATAATATTTATCTCTATGAACCTCATGTACTCTATTTTTAAGTTGCACAAACATTTTTTCATTCTTTCTTAGGATAGGAAAATTAAACAGGAGAAAGACTATAATGGCACAAAGTTCTCTCCCATTTCTCTCTCAAAAAGTGAAACTTATACAAGAAGGAAGAAGAGAGAACATTGCTTAATATATTGATAGAATGAATATTCCTACGTTCGAATTTTTTGTTCGAGTTTTCTTCACCCCCTGCCTCCCCTAACGAGAGAGACGGACGTTAAAGATGGTTTTTATGTTACGATGAGAACTTGATGAGAATATTGGCAATGGAAGAAGATATAGATGCATCCTTAGATGTCGCAAAGGTGGAGGTGAAGACTTCTAGCCACATGACTGTGGCGAGCTAGAACTGCTCCGACCATCAAGTCTTATGCTTGGTCACGGCTGTATTGGGGGTATGATTGCTATATATTGGAGACTCGAATGATGGCTATGTGACCAGAGGGAAAAAGATCTTTATAATGAAAAGAAGGAGATAGTGGGATTGCAAAACAGAATAGATGGAGAGAGAGGACTTGAGGGCAGAAATAGTCTTGGAGAGGGATTTGATGATGATCTCGAGGTGGTGTAGCTTGGCCTCCTAATGGTTAAGGAGGGATTGTGGCGGTTGTTCAGCTGCTATGATGGAGGAGAGTAGGTAGAGAGAGAGGAGAACGAGGAGGAGGAGAAAAATATTGTCTTTGGTAGCCATGGATGGAAAGCGAATGAAATGGGTTCCCAACTTCAATCGAGTTGAGTTTCCGACTTCATTTTGGTCATTGGTTATTTAACATTATTTTGATCATTCTATAAATTTATTCAAATATGTCATTTAAATTTTATTTAAGATTAATGGTACAATTAATGGAGTAAGTTAAAGTGTAAGTTAAAAATAACCTAAGCATAAATATAGATTTTTCAAACTGTTTAGCGTAAACTAAATTGTGAGGCACTAGGCCGTATACCTTCCAATTCATTCCAACCAGTGGTTCATTATAAGAACTTTCAAGAAAACATTTTGGAAGGTAAATATACAGCATCCTAGTAACTTTATCAAAAACTTGCGATAAAATATTGATCAATCTTGCTAGGTTACAGGCTTGTTTCCCCTTATCCATTGGAGTTCACCACCGCTCTAGCATTGTCATCATGCAATTGATCATTTGAAAAATCATGCTTCGTAGTTAAATTATTGACCCATCGACGGAGATGTTGTTGTCTGTGACACTTGGCGAGGAAAAGGCCGAAAAAGCCTTCGCGGGGGTTATTGTTTGCAAATTATCGTGTAGGAGTTATTGTTTACAAGTTAAACGTTATCGCAATTACGGAGAAATATTAAATATTGTTTAATTGCTGTTTAACCTCCTTGTTGAAACTACACAACATCTAGCAAAAAATTCTTAGAATGAACTCTTTTAAAAGAACTCTTTGAGCATCCATCTATTATGTCATGTTGTAGTTTGGTTAAAAAATGTTATGGCTTAATTTTCTGTTTCAATATCTTGGGAGAGTGAGGTTCGTCTGAATTTTTTTTTTTTTTTTGGTTAAAAGGTCCCATACACTTCGACTTGATAGCAGTTAATGATCAATGATAGCCTCCATGTTAGAAATTTAGCCCATGTATCTACTAAAATAAAATCTCGAATAAATTCTTGAAGCCTATAATCAATTAAAATATCTTAAAATCCTTAAAAAATTCATAAGAATTGTTTCACTGAGAGTTTAGAAACTAACAATTAATCAAAGATTCACTTAAGGACCGGCAACCAATGTTTGTAACAATAAATCCCATAAAGAAACTGCAACATGTAAAATCCGTCACCAGTCTTCCCCTACCCCTCTAATACAAGTTTATCAGGGTTTCATCGTGATGAGCTGCTTAGAGTTGGAGGCCGCTCACATTTGTGTCAAGAATTCCTCCAAACCAAGTTGCCAGATCTCCTTGTACTCTTTCCATCTTTTCCTCCATATTTCAATTTTTTTTTTTTTTTTGTTCTTTTTGACGGTTTTGTTCAGCTAATGGAGACAGCATGAAGTAATTTTGGTAACGCCGGCTTGATCAATTGTGTTGGTTGGTCATGGGAGTATGTGGTTGATGTTGGCCTATCGTATCAGTTTACTTCGAGGTGCAGGGTCTAAGAGTTCGAAAATATGTTCTTAAAGATCGAAAAGAATCAATATGTTGACTAATTATATATCTTTACTTGTAATTAACTATCTAAAAAGTGTTCTAGACTGCAGAGAGTACAATTGTTACGGTAGATGTGATTCATCCATCTCTTAAAATACAATAGTGTAAAATTACTGAACTGGCTTTTTGAGTTTGTATTGCACTGTCCTACGACTATGTGACCTTCAGCTCAGTCTTGAGGATTTGAGATCGGAGAACTTTTATCATGAGTCCATCTTTAGATTGGATTAAACAAACTATATGATATGGATGCTTGTTGATTGCAACCCTTTGGGTGGCAATGGTCTGAGCTGGTTATGGGTAACCGGGCTTGGCCTAAACATGTCAAGCTAGAACTTCGGTCTAGCTGGGCTTAAAGTTGGGCCTACTTAGAGGTTCATCAAACTCCAGAACTCCTTTTTAATTTGACGTACCACATGGCCTATGTCTATCTAACAACATATTAAGAAAGCGAAATTCTTTGTGCACGATGGATGGTGTAGGAAATCTGATGTGAAACACACCGTCTTATCCGATTAGTCCACATGATCATCATTTTTCAATATACATTTAATACCTGTAGGTCAATTTTTTCATTTAAAAATTTTTTATAACGAAAATGTCCCTATTTTTTGAAAAAATGATGACATTTTATATCTATATCATGACATCCTACATCCAAAAAGTCATAATTTTTGTCCACAAAATATCATAATATAATGCAAGATGTCATAAATTTTTTCAAAGAACATGATCATTTTCGTCATTCAAAATTTTCAAATGAAAAAGTAAAGCTGCAGGTATTAAATGCGCATTGAAAAATGGTTGGACAAAAATATTTCTTTCATATTATGATATCTTAGACTATATTATGACATTATGACATCATGACATCCTGAGCCATATTATGCCACAGGATGTCATAATTTTCTTCAAAGAGTAGGGATATTTTTATCATATAAAATTTTTAAACGAAAAAGCTGATTTGTAGGTATTAAATATACGTTCGAAAATGATGATCATGTGGATCAATCGGACAAGACGGTATGCTCCACGTCAGATTTTCTACACTGCCCGTGATGCACAAAGAATTTTTCATTAAGAAATGTGCCCAAAAAAGTGGAATTTAAGGAGAAAAAATTTTTCTATTTGCCTCACGACACTGTTGTGATATCATAGTTGGTCCGTGGCAGGGCCGATCCTGATATTTTTTAGACCTGGGACCACATGAAAAAATAAGATATTTTTATTAAAAATTAACATACTTTGAATATTAGTTATTATTAAAAAAATTAATTTATATACAATAATTTTTATTTATTCATTAAGCAACGTGTAAAATCTATAATTAATCTATTTAATTATTTTTCTTGTTATAATATTATAGAAAACCATCCTTGCATCCCAATGGAACATCAATGTAGGGCCCAGAGCTTGAGGCGGTCATCCAATTCGATCTGTCCCAGGGCTGGCTCTGGTTCATGGCAAGAAATGAAGAAACCCTTCTATTCAAAGGAGTCCATGTACGAAAAGGCATAAATTTTTGCTACTGTAATGAAGATGTTGCGCATCCGCTTCTTGAGAAACTTGATGAAGTTTGCATTATATGTTTAGGACTTGCAATTGGCTGGATTGGGAATTACACTCGTCTCTATTCTCATAACTTGACACAAATTTGGTATTTATTCAGTTTAGCTGTTAGAAAAGGATTCACGGATTCACAGAGAGAGAGAGAGAATCTTTTTTCATCCACTTATACCTCTGGTTGGTCTGGTTATTCTTGTTTTAGATCTCATGGTATTCTTTATATCCCTTTTGTGCTCTAGAAGATTGGTTCACAACAAGATAAGCATTCATAGGCAGCAAAAAAAAAAAAAAAAGAAAAAGAAAAAGAAAAAGAAAAAAAATTATTGCCTGTTCTCTGATTCCTATTGCAAGGGAAATTTTTTTTTCTTTGATTTTAAAGCATGATAGCATTTTCTTGTCAAACATCCTTGTATTTTAGCACAACCCTAATGTGATGTCCTACTTGCCGAGGTCAACTAGAGCCACAGAACTCCTAATGGTTGCTCCAACTTTTATGAAAGAATAACAATATCAGCGCAAGCCTGAGGTTCATCAATCCAGCATGATGGTTAGGATCAAATGAGCTCTTTCCCCTGATGTGGAGTGCATATAATGTACAACGATGATGACAGCGACGATCTTGATATGATACAAGACAGATAATACCGATCTTCCAAATTCATGTCACGTTAAATATAATAGACTGCATTCATTATCTATCTTGAAATTATTGAATATGGATGGAATTGGCATAATTTTGATGTGACTATGATTTTGATTTATATAATATTAAGAGCTTGATAACAGTATATAGCAACCCAAGTTTATACACAGTGAGCTGTCCAACTGACGTTGATTGCTGTTCAACTTGGTGGTTGAGCTTTCTACGTTGGATGAAGATGCTCCTCCCCTGATCGATCCAGGCTTTTGTTGATCCCAGAGATCAAAATGTATGTGTGTCCTGAAGCCAAGATAAGCTGTCAAACTTGATAAATATCCTTTTCTGGTTGTTGAAACCACTGCTATCAAAAATTGAAAAAGTTGTAGCAAGCTCAAGGCCTTGATGGCATTCATTTGTCTACATGGTAAAATACCACATGGAAATTGATGTGGAGGATAAGTAGTAAATTCGCGCAAAACTTTATATGATTTTGTTTTCTTTCTTTCTGAAAGTAATATTCTTTTGTTTCCAAAATCTCCTGAGATTTGATTTATAAACAGTTTCAAGGGATGAAGAGTTTTATAATAGATATCGTTCAGTCTACTTCTTTTTTCTTATTGGATTCATGAAAACAAATACAGAAAACCAAAAACAAATCAAATAGGCCCTAATCAGTCCATGTCATCACTATCATGAACTGTATAGAAAAATTAAATGGAGTGCCTTGATGTATATTTAGCATTTGGGACTTTGGGAGGAAAAAATTAAGGAAGTTTCAAAGCTAGTGAACAAACCAAGCTAGCTGTGGCATGTCACTGGGTTCAGCTGGGGATATTCCACCATGCAACATCATACAGCCAACCGTGTCAGGCATCTTTTAGCAAGAGACGATCGATACTGAGATGGAATCCAAGGAGCAAGAGGAATAATCTTTCACGTGCTGGCTAGATAATTAACTAGCAGTACACTTCTGTTCATTAACCTATAATAAGTTGGAATAATAATCTTATTAAGAAGTTGAGCACGAGGTGGTCCAGGCAAGTGCATGCATGTATATGGATTCCCCTTGCACCCCATATATACTAAGGCGAGTTTCTTGAGCAGATCCCTCCGTCTTTCTTCCAAGGGAGAATCAACCAAAAGCACGAACATGCTTTTCTTTACCCATCAACTGACCTTTGAAATCCACCGGGGAACTATTTCATTTTACGTGCATGACACATGCATGCCTGATGGTAGTGATAAAAGACACTGCTTTAAGGGCTCTGAAGGTGATTTGCAGTGTCTATCAGATAGATTCACAAACTTCTCCAGCTGTTGGCATGTTAACAATATCTGTTCTCAAGGTACAATTGGTACTAGAAGCATATATTTTCACTCTTGATAACTAACAGCTTATGAAGCATGCGGCTGAAAGATTGCAGAATAATAAATTGCAGAGTAATGTGTAAAAAGGGAGGGGCAGCATTTATGGGGCACTGGGAAGTTCTCGTGCAGATAAATTAATAGGCAGCAGGTAGGTGAATCTATAAATGGATGCCACCTTCTCTTTGTTCTTGACTTTCTCTTCTTTCCCATGCCCAATGTTTTATCCTTGGCCAATTCACTTTTTAGACTAGCCTTCAATCTGATCTGTCTCAAATAATCCTATGACTTCCATGGCAGTATTCAGACCTTGTGTAGACAATTGAGCTGCATCATAGGCCACTTATTTTGGATGAGAAACTTGAATGAGAATTTGCTAATGTATGCTGCTTGCCTTTGATTTAGACCTATTGTGAGTAGTATCATTTGAAATAAGGCCATTGGATCCTGTCCTAAATCACGCACAAAAAAATAAAAACAGTCTGCACTGATGGAGACGTTACAGCAGCGGGCTAATCCGCTGGCCCTCCTTGAATGCTAATGGTCGGTCCGTTGCCTTGGCCCAATCCCGGCTTTTTTTTTTTTCATTGTTATTATTATTATTATTATTATTTTGAAGAATTTGAGGGGAGATTAGCCACCCATCCTCAGCCAATGAGGATGGCATCAAGAAATTTTTTGTGCACCATGAATGGTGTAGAAATTTCGATATAGAACACATCATTTTATGTGACTGATCTATATAATTATTATTTTTTAATACATATTTAATATCTGTAGTTTTTTTTTGAAAAAATTATCTATAGGTCTCTGGATAGATCCGAAATTACTTTTAAGTTTTTAAACTTTTCAAGTTGAATAAAAAATCTTTGAAATACTAATAAGTTATTTTTAGATCCACACAGATTGATTACACAAGTCCATGTTCAGGTTACACGGATTTATGTTCAAGTTACACAGATTTATGTTCAGATTATGCAAATTACTTAGTTTCAATATCTGGTTATGCACGTTCATGTTTAGATTATACACATATGTACTTTAATTACACAGAAATAACTTCTTAGCATTTCAGAGACTTTTTATTCAATTTGAATAGTTTAGGGACTTAAAAATAATTTTAGATCCATCAAAAAACTTTTAGATAATTTTTCTTTCTTTTTTTTATTTAAAAATTTTGTATGATGAAAATATTCTTAATTTTTAAAAAAAATTATGACATCCTATGACATATTATGATTTCCAACATACAGAATATCATAATATGATACAAAAAATTATAATATCCTGTGACATATTATGACATTCTGCATCAAATTATGACTTCTTGTACGTAGGATATTATAATATAGTCCAGAATGTCATAACATAATCCATGATGTCATAATATAGAAAAAATATTTTTTTCAACTATTTTTCAATACGTATTTAATGCTTATAATTTTATTTTTTTATTTAAAAATTTTAAATGATAAAAATATTTTTATTTTTTTAAAAAAATTATGACATTCTATAACATATTATGATATTCCGTGATGACATTCCGTATCAAAATTATGATTTTCTATACGCAGAATATCATAATATGGATATAAGATGTCGTAATTTTTTTAAATAATAAAAATATTTTTATCATTTAAAATTTTTAAATAAAAAAATAAATATTAAATATATATTAAAAAATAATAATTATATAAATTAATTATATAAAATGATATATTTTATATCGAAATTTCTGTACCGCACCACAGTGCACAAGGAAGTTCCCATGGCGCATTATGGGGTGGGGCCTTATGCCCCACGCGCCGCATTCTGCCGTTTTCTTCTGGCCAGACCCACCCTGTGGCCGCGTGCCAAAAAGATGCTCTTGGTGGTGACTACCGCCCTCTGATTTCTCTCTTTCGCGCGCGCGCGAGCTTATGTATTTAATTTATATAGCTTATTCTTCGAAAATCATTATTTATGTATACCTTTCAAAATATTATATTTTTGCATGAATACTCTTCCAATTCCATCAAATTGTCAGATAACGACATTAATAAATAATATTTTAGATATAAGATATTTTCGTTATGTTTTCACACTAATATACTTTGTTACAAGGGTATCGGTAGAAAGGATAATAATATCAAATGATCCCCAAAATAATTATTTATTAGTACGAAGGAGAATCCATGAAATCAAGATATCTGTGTGTGTACACACACATATTGCGTGTGTATATAATAATTTTTAAAAAATAACAATATAAGTAGTAATATTTGTAAAAATATATATTAAAAAAATATAAAAAATAATTTTAGTAGGAGATGATATTCTTAATCAAAATTGTACCATTTCTATCCATTTCATTCGTGATTTCAAATTGCAGTAACTCCAACCCACCAACATATTTGGCCCTCCATGTAAATTATTTTTTAATATTATAATAATATTTAAAATCATAAAAATTATCTCAAATCACCTAGTTGAGGATGTATTAGAGTGCAGCGCTGATGGATTGATGCAGCATTATCTTTTATATTGAGAAGATTCGAACTTTCACATAAAAAATCAATAAAGAATGAGGAAAGAGAAAAAAAAGAGAAAAAATCGATAATCAATCCTCATAGAGAATTAGAAAAAAAACTTCATTCTCTAATTTTTCTATTTTATTTAAAATAATATTTTTTTAAAAAAAATTATAAAATATTTAAATAAAAATGATAATTTTTATTTTTTAAAAAAAAAATTTAAAATATATTTTTTTAATTTTATTTCAAACCAAACATGAAAAAATGAGATGGAGCCTTTCTCTATCCCTTCACACCCTTTCCCAACTTATCACGGGTCGCTCGCTGTCCTCCCTCCTCCCTCTCACTCCCTCCTCCCTCTTCTTTTCTCTCTTTTAGTCTCTCTCTCCCTCCCATTTTCTCTTTTCATCTCTTTGCCTCTCGTCCATTCTCTCTCTCTCATCATCTTTGTTGCGCTAGCATGGACCCAACACGAGAGTGTACCGAAGCAATCGGTACGGACTTAGATGCGGTACAGTAGCCACTCAAAGTAATGACCATTAGTATTTGCTTTAATCTTTTTAAATATTATTTATAAAAGCTACAATCTACTTTTGTAGTAATTCTATTTTAATTCTACATTTAAACGCAGGTTTTTGAAGATTAATGCCAATCTTTATTGAGCAATAATTTATTTTTAAATAAAATAAAATAGCCATTCTTTAAAATTATAAAAAAAAATTATAGAGAATAAAAATTGTTATCTACAAACTTGTATCAAGTATGAAAGCTCGTTGATTATAATAAATATGTATATGTATTGTAGATGGCATTCTATATTGACATATAAGATTACAGAATAATCTCCCGTAACATTATATATTAAGTTTTATTTTTTTATATTTTTTAAATAAAAATATAAATATAAATAGTATGATAAAAAAAATCTATATCTATCTATCTATATTATAATAGTAAAATAATATATGGGCATAAGGATGGCATGGATGACATTTCATGTTAATACATAAGATTATAAGATAATCTTCCGCAACACCATATATCAAATTTTATTTTTTATATTTTTAAATAAAAAATATAAATATAAATAGTATGATAAATAATAAAAAATATTTTAAATCTATCTATCTATATAATATTTATATAATAATAGTAAAGCGATATACGGATATTAGTAGTGGCATTTCATATTGATATGTAAGATTATACGATAATCTCTCGCAATACTACGTATCAAGTTTTATTTTTTTCTTATTTTTAATTTTTATAAATAAGAAATAAAAATATAAATAGTATGAAAAAAAATAAAAAATATTTTAAATCTATCTATATAATAATAATAAAATGGTACATTGGTATTAGAGATAGCATTTTATGTTAATATGTAAGATTATAGGATAATCTTCTGCAATACCACATATCAAGTTTTATTATTTTTATTATTTTTATATTTTTAAATAAAAAATATAAATATAAATAGTATGATAAAAAATAAAAAATATTTTAAATTATTATCTATTTATTTATCTATATAATAATAATAAAATAATATATGGGTATTTACCAAATATAGCAATCATTACTGATTTGAAATGCCATCTTTGAAAAGAAGAATTTTTAGAAACCCTTATGATCTCATCATAGAATTAATTGATAAAAATAATTTTTAATATAAAATATTATCATTATTATCAGTTAAATCCCACAATGCAGAGGTTGAGCTCTAGTTTTATTTATATAATAATAATTATATTAAAGTAATAATATTATTTAGGAATATATCTATATTACTCCGTAACATGAATTTTAATCCTGCTATACATTCATGTATGATGCGCATCTGCATTTTTTCATCATGATTTTTTTTTCTGCATCTCAAACTTGTCTTCTCTTTTTTTATATAGAAGATTAGAGTTTTATTTTTTTAATATTTTATTTATTATTTATTTAAATAATATTTTATTATAAAAAATAAAATTATAACAAGCCAATATCACATCCAAAAACTAATCAGAATGTATTATTTTGATTCTTGATCCTATATAAATACCTAAATCTTTCTAATAAATAATCAATGTGTAACTAAATACATGTCTATATGGATCTCAGATATTTTCTTCATTTAAGTTTTAGTAATTTTGCCAGACTAAAGATCCACGTGAATGTGTATTTAATCCTACATTGATTATTTGCTGGGAAGATGTTAGATACTTATACAAGACCAACAAACTCAAATAATACATTTTAGCTAGTCTTTGAGGTGAGATCCTAAATTGTTATAAATGATATTAAAATTGATCCAGCTCATTGCCTATTTAGACCGTCATCTCGACTGGATCCTACGGTGTTATAAAAATAATCAAAATTTATATTTTTAATATTTATATATAAATATAAATTTTATTTTAATTAAAATAAATAAATATATACATGGATATACGGCATTTTAGTAATTTAATAAGAAAGTTTCAAATATTATCATAACGGATATTAATTTTCCCCATTGTTCGAAGATCCTTCGTTCTTAAAAATTGAAAAAGTAAGGCGGAAAGCATGACCTGCCTGTTTTTCCACCCCTCAAAAGAAGTACAAACAACCACAAATATATAAAAAACTAAGAAAAGAATCCAATCACGATCCATCCACTTCCTGTCTGTCCTCATCTGCAAAGATTAAATATTACACACCACTACGAAACTCCAGTGCTTTGCCAACTAAACATTCTTACGCTTTTTTTCTGTTTCCATCTTCACGGCTTGGCGGAGCTCCTCTGCTTCTCCCTGGGCCAAGAAAAATAAAAACTAAACAACTTCAGGTTTCTCGACACCCACTCTCCGACAAATCCATCCTTTCCTTCCTCTTGTTTGCAGACCTCTTAAGCGATACCAGCTCTCTCCATTACCCCCTTCTATTCTTCCATATTCCTTCCTCCTTTGGTTCGTTCTTCTTCTCTCCCCATTATTACTTTTCCTTAGACTGTTTCTTTTGGAGCCTTCTTCTTGGTTCTCCCACCCTTCTCTTGCTCTGTCTCTGATCAAAGATGTATTAAAAATCCATTTTTTCCTCATCAGAAGCTCAGATCCATGTAATAATTTTTTTTTTCTCCATTAAAAGCTCAAATTCATATTAAAAAAATATTTTTCGCATAAAAAGATCTCTTCTTGGAACCTTCTTTTGGTATTTCGTACTGCAATTGCTTATTCCGACAAGATACCTCGCTTCTAATCTTCCGTCCCTGATCAAATCTATGTAAAAACAAAATGTTTTTTTTTTTTTTTTTTCTCACGAACAAAAGCTTTTCTTGGAGCTTTTATCTTTGGAGTTTTTATCTTTGGAGTTTCTTACTGGAATCACTTCTTCGCTCATGCCTGACAAAACCCTAGTTTTCTTTTTTTTGCTTGATAAGAGACAAAGCCCTAGCTTTACCTGCTTTTTGTTTCTTGAAGATGGCGTCAAGACCACCGATGGCGCTGGTACTGGCAGCGTTCCTTCTCTTGGTGGAATGGGGCTCGGCGGCGGCGGCGGCGGCGGCGGCAGGGGAGGAGACGTGCTCCGGGATAGTGCCGATGAAGGAGCGGGGAACGGCAATGTCGGTGGAGGATTTCGGCGGGGTGGGGGACGGCCGGACGCTCAACACGGCGGCTTTCGAGAAGGCCGTGGCGGAGATCGAACGGCGAGGGGTGGCCGGTGGCACCCTCTACGTCCCGCCGGGGGTCTGGCTCACGGGGGTCTTCAATCTCACCAGCCATATGACCCTTTTCCTCGCCAGGGGCGCCGTCATCAAGGCCACCCAGGTGTTATCTTTATTTCCCCCTCTATTTGTGTTTTTAATAAAAAAAAAAATCTCTTTTTCTCCAAAAAAAGATCCTTGTTACCCCACCTACTCCTTATACCAATCAAGGATAAGTACACTTCCTATCCAGTAGGCTTGATCATTTTTTATGTTCAGTGTGTTCTCTGTATGTATGTATGATGAACAGAAGCATTCATGGAGAAGATTTTGCCAGGGGATTCTAAGAGTTGCTCAAAAGTTTTTTTTCTTTTTCCTCCTTGGATTTCATCTGATCTGAGGTCTCACTACTTAGTTTCTTTTTACTCCTTCAATCTCACCAGCCATATGACCCTTTTCCTCGCCAGGGGCGCCGTCATCAAGGCCACCCTGGTGTTATCTTTATTTCCCCCTCTATTTGTGTTTTTAATAAAAAAAAAAAATCTCTTTTTCTCCAAAAAAATATCCTTGTTACCCCACCTACTCCTTATACCAATCAAGGATAAGTACACTTCCTATCCAGGAGGCTTGATCATTTTTTATGTTCAGTGTGTTCTCTGTATGTATGTATGATGAACAGAAGCATTCATGGAGAAGATTTTGCCAGGGGATTCTAAGAGTTGCTCAAAAGTTTTTTTTCTTTTTCCTCCTTGGATTTCATCTGATCTGAGGTCTCACTACTTAGTTTCTGAGGCATGGTTTTGTGAGCCAGGTCTATGGATGATGGGTGAATAGGGTTGTTTTTGAAAGCTTTATGTTTTCATTTTTTAAATTTTTTATTGAATGGTGCAGGATACATCGAGCTGGCCTTTGATCGATGCTTTGCCATCATATGGGAGAGGTCGGGAGCTACCTGGTGGGAGATATATGAGTCTGATTCATGGAAATGGAATTCATGATGTGATAATAACAGGTGCATCTTGTCACATTTCTGCTTTTGCAACAATGGTTACATTATGTCATTACCTTGAGAAATTGTTTGTTAATTCAGGGACCATGAGTAGGATTGCTAAGGCCCAAGAACAATGATATTCATTATTGTGGAAACAGTAAGATAATGCTAGTGTTCTGAGATTTGACATCTTATGCTGCTCATGTCCAATGATTGGATGGAGTGAAAAGGATTTAATCTGATTGTGTCAAGTTTGAATCACTCAACACTAATAATCTAATAGAATTTTTTGTGACTTTACTTTCTAGATGCACATAGTATTTTTCAGTATGGTGATCAATACTGTCACCTGTGAGGTGTTTGAGTCCTGCAGTGTGGGGTCCTGCAGTGCTAGAGTTCTAACTTTTTCTGACCATTGTTGGTGGGTCACTCTGAAAGAAGCCAATTTGCTTAAGCAAAGTAGGTAGGAGAGGACTGTTTAGTGTTAGCATGACCACTTCCATGTGGTTTCAGACTGATGTTATCGATGAATCTCGTGATTCATGAAGCCAGAGCAATCTCTCTTCTCGAAACTTCAGATGTTCTCTAGAATTTGTGGTTGGATCAAGCTTGATTGAGTAAAATATCAACTACTTCATATGCTGGATGGGTGAAGCCAGAAAGTTTTCAAGTCTTCTCTTACAAACTATGAGTACAACTTTGGAAAGCCTTATTAACCTAACTTCAAAGATGTCAAAACTGGATTTTTATTTCAAAGATTGTTGTTACATAGGCAAGCCTTTCTGAGTAAGCTGGAAATTAATTAGCTTTGCAGATAATGGGAACTCATAGTTTTTCTTGATTTTAATTGCATTGCCTTTATTTTCTCTGAATAATAATTTTCGATAATAACTGGCCATCTTATCTTTAATCAGAACCTGATCATGAATTTGAGTGCATTATTATATGCACATATAATGACTGTAATATGTAGAATATCTTGTATGTTTATGTATGTATGTAGGTATGTGTATATGTACGTATATATGTATGGCTGTATGCATTCATGTTATTTCGTTCTTTAATTTATCTCATTGAATACTAATATGATTCTATGAACTAATTAATATGGGCATTATCCTTAAAAACATTACGTTAAATTTCTTTTGTCCCACTTCTTGTTCCCAGGTGAGAATGGAACAATTGATGGGCAAGGCGAGGTCTGGTGGAATATGTGGAGGCAAAGAACCCTACCTTTCACAAGACCAAATATATTGGAGCTCATGCATTCTAAAGATATTATTATTTCTAATGTGGTCTTCCAAAACTCACCATTTTGGAACATTCACCCTGTTTATTGCAGGTGCACATGAGAAATTTAAATTCTCTTCATCTTTTATTTTCCCAGTCAAGGCTCTGCATTATCTTATACTCTGTTGAAATAGTCGAACTCTAGTACCCCTCTTTCGATTTAAAAAAAATATCATAAGCAATCCTTGATATCATGTCACTTCTATTTGGAGTAGCAATATCACATCTGCCAAATCATATCGAACTCTTCAAATTCTTATTTATTGCTGCTGTGAACAATGTTAGCTTAATGAAAAATTACATTGTAACATATTGCTTGAAAATTACATCATAAACTTCATCAGAACTACTATATCTTCCTATATTTTTCAGAACTCTATTTATTGTGAAAATGCATCTATTGTTTGAAATTCTTTAGTCATCTTGTTGTTTTATGATTGTTGATGTTAATTCTAGATAGACGTTCTGTTTTAAGTGAAAATTTGCCTTTTCATTTCTCTTCTTCATTGGCTAAACCTCACACTTTAGCCACAATATCTTTTATGTCTTTTTCCTGTTCTTTTGATTTAGTGAAGTTTCCAGGTTTAGTTACAGAGAAAATGGAACTAAGGCGTCATGCAGTATACCTTAAGGAAGCTTGAATTGTCAAATGCTAAATAAATTTTCCTCAACTTTGTTTGATTCCCTCAAGTTGTAGCGAGAATGTCAGAGCCATTCTAAGCGACCCTGTATAAAAGTTTCCATGAGATCATTACATCTGGAAGTGTGTAGATGTAAGAAAAATAACAACACATTGTAAATTATAATGGATCTGACAAAACATTGGGTATTATGTGGCGCTTCTGGTTTGACCGCTCATTAGTCATGCTGCAGCCTTTTAATAAATATTTGAAATCTGAAAAAAAGGGTTCAAGATCTCTTCTAAATACTCTGTTTTTTCTGTCTTTGCAGTAATGTGGTAGTAAGAAATGTGACCGTGTTGGCTCCATATGACTCTCCTAACACGGATGGAATCGATCCAGGTATTCCAATTCTACTGTTCCTATTCTCTTTCATCAAATGGGGAAAAAAACAAAAAAAGAAAAGGAAGAGTAAAGTCCTAAGAGCCAGACAGACAATATTCTGTTATTAGGAGAGTTATATTGATGTCTTTCATGTACCCTTGTATTTTCACTTGCATCACCTATGAAACTTTGCTAGGTGGAGCATAGAAGCTCGACAGCTCTTCTGTCAGGCACCCAACTTCCTGAATACCTAACCACTGGCTTGTATTACTTTTGGCAGATTCCAGCTTAAATGTCTGCATAGAGGACTGCTATATTTCAACAGGGGATGATCTAGTAGCTGTGAAAAGTGGGTGGGATGAGTATGGCATGGCCTATGCCCGCCCCAGCTCTGGCATCACCATTCGGCGGTTGACCGGCTCCTCTCCTTTTGCCGGAATCGCAGTTGGAAGCGAAACCTCCGGTGGGGTGGAGAATGTCTTAGTGGAGAGCATACATATCTATAACACTGGTATTGGGATACATATAAAAACCAATTCTGGTAGGGGTGGGTATATAAGAAACATAACCGTCTCCGGTGTGAATCTGAGCAATGTTCGCAAGGCTCTGAGAATTGCAGGTGATGTTGGAGATCATCCTGACGACATGTATAATCCAAATGCTCTTCCAATTGTCAATGGTTTGACCATCAAGGATGTGTGGGGTGTGGATATCCAGCAGCCTGGGTCGATAGATGGCATCAAGAACTCACCCTTCACAGGGGTGTGTCTTTCTAATGTCAAGCTTAATGGTGATGGAACACGGGAAGTGCCATGGAAGTGTGCGGATGTGAGTGGTGGTGCCCTCGGGGTGCAGCCATCACCATGCACGGAGTTGACAAGTATTTCTGGGTTGAGCTTTTGTACGAATGCAATCTGATGTTCTATCATTTGTTGGATGCCGTTGTCACTAAGAAAATGCATGTCTTTGCCATTTGGCTGATGGAAATAAAATTTGAGCATAAAATTTGGTGCTATTATAAAGATATGCAGCTTGTATATGAAAGAATCTATATCTCATGATTTTCAAAGCATGAAAATATTTGAAGTTATCGACCAAGTGCCGGAGGTATTGCCGATATAAGTATCAACCAGGCAGAAGATAAGCTCTGTTTCTGTGCAACTAACAAAAATGCGGGTTGATTTTTATTGAACTAGAGTGGCTATCATAGTACAGTTGCAGTGTTATGCTGGAAAGAGATCTAAGATATGGCATACTACAATTTGCAGTATTATGCTATCTAGTTAACAAGCAGCATTTGCAAACGGGCTTAAATTGTTATCTATTGTAATTTCATTGGATGCATATACAGTTATTCTAGAGTATGGTTTAATATTTGATGGTCCTTGACTGGATGTCAACTTGTTAAGTTGGTGAAAGTTATTGAAGAGTGAAATCCATTTAGATTTGAATCCTCACTAATACTCAGATGGCCGAGTAGAAGTTAACTCTCTCTTTTTTCAGGAAAAAAAAAAAAAAAAAACTTCTCAGCATTGCACCATTTCGCAGAGATATGATCGACGCGCATATTTTTAAATTATGCCCCTCGTGTATTCTACATGGTCATTGCAATTGTGATGGAGACTGATCAACTTTTACTCCAACTCAACTCAATTTTATATAAATGAAATAAAAGTGAAATCCATGCAACTGACGGCCTAAGTCAAAAGCTTTAATTATGATAGATTCATTTGAAATTCATATCAAACTGTTGACTCACATTTAATCTACAAAATTCGTAAGTTAGGTCCGTGTTTGCCCCCTTAAAGATCAATATTCATCTCGGCAAAGAATAACCCCCACCCCCCCCCCCCCCCCGTAAGAAGAAGAAGAAGGAGGAGGATGAGAAGCAGAAGTTTCTAGAAATATAAAGTCCACATCCAAAATATCTTTATATTCATCAATTCTATCAGAATTCAGAAAAACAAAGAATGAGCAGGTCTTTTGGACACCATTAGAATAGAGTTGATCATTAGACAGGCCTCGGACCTAAATTGTAATAATTTGTAGTTGGGCTTTGGTTTGATCCTATTTAAATTTGATAGTTTCTATGTCCAAATCTAGCCTATGATGAGCTGTACGTTAGAAGAAGAGACTCTTTATCCATCGGGGATGGTGGACAAAAACTGAAGTGGAGCAATCGATCTATATAGTTCGGAGGAAACACCCCTCTCTGTCGTCAACTTAACCATCTGACATCACAGTTAATAATAAAATTTATATCAATTTTGAATGCCACAAGAATTTAATGTAGTTCGATTTATTTTTTTAAATTTAAAATTAATAAAATTATTTTTTCTCTTGAATTTTTTTTTTGATTTTTATTTTACTTATGCTTAATTATTATGAAAGCTGTTTTTTACTTTCTTCTTCCTTATTTCGTTCTTCTACTGTTTGAGCATCGGCACATCTAAGATTTTTCTTTGCAGGCTTACAGCAAGTAATGTGGGTTCAAGATTGTTATTATTGTCTTATCTGTTTTAATTGTTTGAAGACAACATGTCGTATCTGTTAGAATTATCTTTTTCCCTGTAGATTTTTTTAAAAAAAAAAAAAATTTAGATCCTTTGTGGGAAGAAGCACTAATCAACTGCATAAATCCACACATCTCACCAAACCTCTCTGGTCTCGAGGTTCGACCAGGAGGGCTGGTCACTCAATCAGAGCCGTCTAGTATGATATCATGATCAAATCAGTCTTGCATGATACGTTATCCATGGTACTGTGCAGGCCTTCCTCTACGGCAGTCGCGTCATAAACGGACGGGCGTCATTGGGCGGGTGGTGCTCCCCGCCCCAACCCCGGTCTGGAGAGAATCCCGAACCAGAGAGCTGCGATTGGTCTTCGTTGCGTGAGACATCGCATCTTTTGATTTGTCCCATCGAGTGACAGGGAGTGACCGAAAAATGATGGAAAGGTCACGTTCCATTCTCTGTTTTGAATCCAACGCTGATGTGATACTTGGCAGAGCTGATCTAACTCGGACTTGAATTATATTCATTAAAAATGGGGCTGTGATTCATATTTATTTAAAATTTGATATTCTTTTGCATCCTGATCAGCTTTGCACGACGCGGCAGAGCATAAACAAAGGCTGCACACGACGAAAAACCAAATTGGAGCGAGATGATCCAAATAGATGTAATTTGGATTCAAATCAACTCCTATATACCTCCAAATCTAACCGGTCTAAATCATGTGCACATCTAATAGAAATCATGTCGTGAACTTGAATAACCTTGTAAATAGAGGTTACCATTACCTGAGAAAAGTCAATGCAAGACATGAAAGTTGATTCACATTAAGTTGACCAGATAATATTGGTTTGGTCCCGAAACAATTTCATGCCGGCACTAACGGATGTCCAAAACAATTTGCAGCAGTAACTGCCATATTGTACTGTATATTTCTTGAAGCATGTTGATCTTTTAGAGTAAAGCATTGCAAACCATTCTAACATCTTGGTTGGTGTTTGGAAGTGCGCTTTCCATTAAGAATCCTAGTTATGGAGAAGAAGAACTAAATTTAATATATTTTGTATTATTTATTACCTTCTTTGATATTTGAAGATTAATTAGTCAAATCTTCTATGCTAATTGTTGTGGAATGGCTAAAACTAGAATGCATAAAAAAAATATCATTAGCTTTTAAATATTATAACTTTTAAATTTAATTGTGAGAGTATATCAATCATTTTTAGAAAAATAATGCAAAAAATGCACATGCTGAACCCTTCAACATGCTATAGTTCTACAATTTTGTTACCAAGAATTATAAACCATTACATTGTAATTGATTACAAATGTACTTTTTATTTATTATTTTAAACAAATTGCAAGCTTCATGGAGGATCGCAGGTCAGATGATACATCTAAATTATATCCTTCTGACCATCAATAAAGATGAAAAGGTTAGATTTATTTTAGATCCAAATTGTATCCACATCCATATTTGATTAAAAAAAAAAAGAAAGAGTTCGGATTCACAGATTATCAAGACTGATACACAAGATTAACCCTTTCTTTATCAACTTAATTTTTTGGCTTACAGTTCATGTTTGTTGAAGGTTGCAAATTTGAATAATCGAAATTCAAGTATTCATAAAGATTATGAATTGAAATATGAAAAAATATATAGCACAAGAAATATAGCTAGCTCTTTCTATATTCTTATTTCTATAAATATTGAGTCTATATAGTTTATACACTTGGTTGGATGATTGGATTTTTAAACTCCAGCATGGTTTTTGATTAAATTAAAAAAATTAAGTTTTATACATAAAATCCAATTTAAATCTGATAAAATCATCACAAATTTAATTTATATCTACATCTAATTGATATAAAAGTTATTGAGTTTTTTATATTTTTTGGTACAGAGTTATATATATCACTTCCATCTCCAAGATTATAGTGATTTAATGGATAGCAGGACAAGGTAATCCCAGGTACCAAGCAGAACCTGGCGATTTAATGGATAGTAGGACAAGGTAATCCCAGGTACCAAGCAAAATCTGGCCCCAGGGGCGGCTGAAGGGCAAGGCCACCGAAGCCCTTGCCTTAGGCCCCCGCCCCCAGAAGGCCCCCCGCTCGCGCGCATCCGGCATCGCGATCCAGCCTCCGCCTCCCACCTCCGGCGTCTCGATCCAGACATCCATCCTCCGCCTCCGACGTCCCGATCCCGCCTCCAGGCCCTCCACGCTCCATCAATGACCGCATCCCGACGTCTCGATCCCGTCTCCGACATCCCGGTCCCGCCTCCAAGTCCAGTCGCGGTCCAGCCTCCGCCTCTACGCCTCCACCTCCGGCCATCCGGCTTCCCGTCATCTCGGTCCCGCCTCCACGCTCCATCAATGATCGCATCGGTCGATCGACGCATCCCAGCGTCCCGATCCCGCCTCCGCCTCCATGTCTCCGCCTCCGGCGTCCCAGTCCTGCCCCGTCTCCAAATCCATGCTCCACGGCTCCATCAGTCCCGGTCTCTCCGGCCCGGCAAGGCCTCTCCGGCTGGCAAGGCGGCAAGGCAAGACCACCAGGAACCAGGAGGTGAGGAGGTCCAGCCGTCCAGGACCACCACGGCTCGTCGGCTCCACTCCATAGTCCACACGGACCACACCATCGCTGAGCAGAGCGGTCCACCCCTCGGCCTCCACTGGTAAGTTTCTTCATTTTTTTTTGTTTTTCGACACTCCTCCTCCGCCCCGATTGTGCGTCGGGCCGGCGGCCCGCCGGTCCGCCTTCGTTTCTCGAAAGTCGGAGCCCGAAAGAAGGCCCCTCCCTGGCTCCGCCTTCATTTTTAGCTTTAGGCCTCCAAATATGTTGAGCTGCCCCTGCCTGGCCCATCATTCCACCGTTCAAATGTCGCATCACGAGTTATCAAACGTTTTTTTTTTTTTTTTCGGTGGGATCAGAGAAAGAAGTAGCTTCGAGGAAGCTTCATACGTCGACACCGACAATAAGGACAAAATTTCTCTATTGACCCATTCAATCAAAAAAATTAATTTTAATATATTTGTTATTTTGGTGAGCAATAGGTCGGGGCAATCTCGAAGCATGACGTAAAATCTCGCTCAAAATAATAAATTAGGGCTGCTTTTCTAAGATAAAACTCATCTATACTAATAAGATTGTTAATTATATTTAAAATGTGGCTTTAGAATTTTTTTAATTTTCAATAATTTGTTTTAAAATTAAAAATTGATAAGTTTAATTATTATGTATGGTATCTCATGGTATCTTGTATTCTTATTTATCAATTCAGTATAGATAATAGAATAAATATCTTGTGGTGCAGATTTTTTTAAATTTTTTAAATTTTTTTGAATTATAGGAAGAAATAATTTTGAAAAAATTTTGTACATTGGCAATGACAACAAAGGCAATTTCTAGATTGATCCATTCTAGACGGCGAGTTATTGAATCAAAAGTTTTCAATTTAAATAGGGCAATTTAGAAACATGATATAAAATCTCGATCAATATAATAAATTAGGGATATTTTTTTAAAATAAAAGTCACATATATTAATAACTATAAGGTTGTCAATTATATTTTAAATCTGATTTTGGAATTAATTATTTTTCAATAAATTGTTTTAAAATTTAAAATGATAAGTTTAATTATTATGTATGTACGATATCTTGTATTCTTATTTATCAATTCATTATAGATAATATAATGTATATCTTTCTTTCATTTTTTTTAATCAGTCTCCACCCTCATTTGTTTCTTTGTTGTTCCATTGTGGACAAAGTTCTCTAAATTGTTCAAAATGAATTGAATTGACACAAGATTGATTGACCAAGCTGAGTTCAACAATACACCAAAGTAAACCGCATCGAATCAAGAAAAATGCTAAATAGATTCAATCAAACTAGTTGATTCATGTTCTACCAAAAAAAAAAAAACTAGTTAATTCATGAATAAATGATGAGCGGATAAAAAATTTGTAAAAGCTAACTAATTGAGAATTATGGGATTTGAATCAGGAGAATTTCTCGGTTTCTAAGTTGATGATGGACAGGCTTGTGAAAATCTGGAATTGGAACCATCAATCTCTTATATAGCGATCAACCTCTTTATGATGGAGATTCTTTTTATAACCATTTTGGTAGTTTTGTATTCTCATATGAGATATATATGTCATTTAGAAATTAATTTTTCAATAGAAAATCAATTTTACTCCTTTCTATAGAAAATTACACACACACACACAATATATACATATATATAATTTTTAGATATTTTTAAAATTTTAATATTTATAATAATTAAAATATCAACAAGTTCTGTATTATATATATTTATATAACCTTTTAGAAGTTAAATGATTCATGATTATTTTTTATTTATGCTACAGTAGAACAGTTGCGTAGAACCATGTGATTTAAAAGAAATAATTAAAATAGAAAACAGATGAATAATTATGCATATTTTCCTTATATTATTTTTCATATTAAAATTTTTAAATATATTTTATTATAAATTTGGTACGGCTCATTGCAAGAGTAGTAACTTGGTAACCCCGATTCCTAACCATGCAATTTTTGATCCCTGACAATGACACCAAAAGTGTATTAGGTGTTGATGGAAATGAAGATAAAGCAATTTGAACTCTTCCATGCTAGCATCCAGTATCAAGGAAGAGATAGATGGTTGTGGAAATTGAAAGACAGTGATCAACATTGTAGGCCAATATGAGAGAGACAGAGTGTAATACCCTAACCCTTAATCACATAAATCTCTAAGCAGTAAAAAGATCAAAAAAAAAAAAAAAATGAAAAGAACCTGAAAGAGTTTCATTCCTTCTTCGATTCAAAGTTCCAAAATCACTCGAAAATCCGAGTAAAAATCGAATTAAAACTCTTCCTTTTGTGATTTATTTAAAGACCCTTAAACCTTTTGACTTCTTCTCACCAAAAAATTGCTAAAAATCACTGATTAAATTGCTATTTCTCATCCTTCATCTCACCCTATTTAATCGGTGATTCTTCTTTATTTTGGCCATCAGAAATCAAATTCACACCCATTAAAAGCCAGGTGATCTCTTTAATCATATTCTCCTCAATCTTTCAAAGGTTTTAATCTTGAATTTTTGCTAAAAATCTCTTCAAAAATCATTATTTTTTGAGTTCCCTATTTTCTGTTTTATTTTGATTTTTTCTGCCACCACTTGTCATCATCGGTCATCGGATTTGGCCGATTAGCAACGTCGGGGACTGCCTCTCTGGCCTCAAAGGTCGCCGGTGGGAGTGGTTGTCATCCTAGCTCGAAAACAAGGGGAGAAGGAGCTCCCCTGTTTTGTGAAAGAAAAGGAGAGGACCATGCGGGTCCTCTATTTCCCGTGAAGAAAGAAAAAAGGAAAAGAAAAGAAAAAGAGGAAAAAAAGAAAAAAATAACTAAAAAAATAAAAATGAGAGAGTTTCTCTCTTCTCTCTCTCCCTTCAATCTGAACACTTACTTTCTCTCTCTAGAATGTTGAAATTTTTTCTCTTTAAAATTTTTTCTCTCTAGATTGATCCTCTCTCTGAATTTCTCTCTTGTAGTTATTTTTCTAAGATTAGCCTAGTGAAAGGCTTCCTTTTGATGATTTTGATCGAATTTAGTGAAGGATCCGATCTTAAGTAAGATTTTGATTTAGATTTATTTTGATTTAATTTTAAATTAAAATTAATATAAAAATAT
This sequence comes from Elaeis guineensis, assembly GCF_000442705.2. Lineage (NCBI taxonomy): Eukaryota > Viridiplantae > Streptophyta > Magnoliopsida > Arecales > Arecaceae > Elaeis > Elaeis guineensis. Next base: position 119,761,241 of record NC_025994.2, on the reverse strand, counting down.
AATTTTGAATAATAGACACTGAAGAATCTCCTAAAGGTTAATCGATCTGTTCGTTCAGTAATCTATAAAAGATAAGTAATGAATTATCTTCTCAAGATATTTTATATTTATTTTAAAAATAAATAATTATTCTTAGAATTATGCATGATTTATGAAATTATGTTTTGAACGAAAAGTGATTTTGAAATACTATGGTTTATTGATTATGCATATATTCAGTGAAAATTATGATATATTATGATACAAAAATATTTTGATACAGATCGGATTTATGCTCTCAGTATAACAATATTTCAGTGAACTCCACCAATGAAGATTATACGTTGATACTCAGTGGATCCTGCCAGTGGAGATTGTGGTATTTAGTGGACCCTGCCAGTGAGGGTTGTGTGCTGGTATTTAGTGGACCCTGCCAGTGGAAGTTGTGTGCTGGTATTCGGTAGACCTCATTAATAAGAGTTAAATGTTGGTCATAGTCGAGGCTATTGAGTTATGAGTGTTTTGATTCGAATCTGATTTATGATTATATTATATATGAATATTTGAAAAGATTGAATTTATATTAAATTAGCATGAAATATATTTTTATGTTTATTTACAGCATTGTTCTTGAATATTATATAATATCTGAAATATCTAGTTGAGATATTTGTTACTTTTTGCACTGTCTAGCTCATTATCTCTCTTTTTATTTTTTTAAAAATTTTGATAATTAATTACGAGCGTGGATAATAATGTTGGGACAGAGCTTTTAGAGGCAAGATTTAGCATTGTCAATTTTATTGAACTTAGATCTTTTATTTATTTTTAGTAGAACTTTGTTGGACATAAGATATTTGATTTAGTTATTTGAATTAAAATTGAATAATAATTATTTAAATTTTATTCTGCTGTGATGCATTGATATCATGATGAGATATCTTGCATGCTTATGGAGAGAGTTCTTCATAAGTATGCGGCGATTGTCCTGATCTCTGACTCGCGATCTCGGATCGAAGGCGTGATAATTAATATAGTATCAGAGCATAAGTAGATAATTATGACATATAGAATTAGATATAGTATGAATGTAGATAGGTAGATATCATGCATATTGGGACGTTAAGTATGAATATCATAACAAACCTATCATAACAAGTAGATAAATGAATCTAATAAGATTTTACTACTACAGAGGTTATTATGCTTCCCCGTCGAATGACAAGAATTACTCAAGGGACCGTAAGAGAGACATCACAACCACGAGGTGGTAGCACTCCCCATTTGATTAGTGGCACCCCTCAGGAGGAGAGAGTCGTAGATTCTATTGGGACTACTTTGAGAGTACGTCAGAAATCGGACAGGCTCAGTTAATGTAGACCTTAATTGAGATGGTGCAGATACAACAACAAATACAACAGTAAATGCTTGCACAACAGTAGATACAACAAGATGCACAACAACATCAGCATCCACCACAACGACATGGAGAGCAGCCAATGCAACGAAGCAACATTTCAGAATTTAAAAAGCTAGCTCCTCCGACCGTCAAGGGGACTACTGAACCTTTGGAGGCTGACAACTGGATAATGGAGATGGAGAAAGCCTTCACTGTCCAAGAGTATCGTGATGAAGAAAAAATTCGATATGCAGCTTATTTACTATAAAGAGAAGCATACAACTGGTATCAACGACTACAGCGTAAGTATGAACAAGATGGTGAAATACTTATTTAGAAGAGATTTTGGATTGTATTCTACGATCAGTATTTTTCTCGAGGCATAAGGATCCAGAAAGAGAAAGAGTTTATTTATCTAAAGCAAAGGGATTTGAGTGTGACTGAATATGAAGTAAAATTTATAGAGTTAGCAAAATTTACTCTGAAATCAGTGGATGGTGAGCAAGAATGAATTCACAAATTTGAGATGGGACTGAGAATTGAAATTCAAAAATAAGTGAATCCATATAAATTGACTACTTATGGAGATGTGGTAAATAAAGTATTGATAATTGAAAGAGAAGTCAATGAAGAACGTGTGGAAAGAGAAAGGAAGTAAAGAAAGAGAGCGAGATCAAATGATATACAAAGGCAGAATAATAAAAACATCAAAAGTTCAGCTAAGGAAACAACAGATAATAAGACTCAACAGATTGATGATGAGCAGTGCTCCAGATGTGGCAGAAATCATGCTGATAAGAATCATCGTTGAAATACAGGTGCTTGTTTAAAATGTAGTCAGATGGATCATAAAATTACTTACTGCCCGCTAAGTATTGAAAATCAATTTAGCCAAAGAACTTATGATAGATAAAACAAGGGTGGTGGGTAGATTTCTAAAATTCAAGGAAGAGTTTATGCACTTACTCAACAAAATGCACAGACTTCTAATGCAGTGGTGACAGGTAAGAAAAATTTTGAGGATGAATTTTTTTTTAGGAGAGGAGAATGTAATACCCTAACCCTTAATCGCACAAATCTCCAAATAGTAAAAAGGTCAAAAAAAAAAAGAAAAACATGGAAAGAACCCTAGAAGAGTTTCATTCTTTCTCCGATTCAAAGTCCCAAAATCACTCAAAAATTTGAGTAAAAATCGAATTAAAACTCTTCCTTTTGTGATCTATTTAAAGGCCCTCAAACTTTTTGATTTCTTCTCACCAGAAAATCACCAAAAATCACTGATTAAATTACTATTTCTCTTCCTTCATCTCATCCTATTTAACTGGTGATTCTTCTTTATTTTGGCCGTTAGAAATCAAATTCAAACCCATTAAAAGCCAGGTGATCTCTGCAATCATGTTCTTCTCAATCTTTCAAAAGTTTTAATCTTGAATTCTTGCTGAAAATCTCTTCAAAAATCATTGTTTTTCAAGTTCCCTATTTTCTGTTTTGTTTTGATTTTTTCTGCCATCATTTGTCACTGTCGGTCACTGGATTTGGTCGGTTGGCAACACCGAGGACTGCCCCTCCAGCCTTAAGGGTCGCCGGCGAGGGTTATTGCCATCCTAGCTCGGAAACAAGGGGTGCAAGAGCTCTCTTATTCTGTGAAAGAAAAGGAGAGGACCATGCAGGTCCTCTGTTTCTCGTGAAGAAAAAAAAAGAAAAAAGAAAAGAAAAAGAAGAAAAGAAAGAAAAGAAAAAAAAATAAATAAATAATTAAAAAAATAAAAAATGAGAGAGTTTCTCTCTTCTCTCTCTCTTTTTGGTCTGAACTCTTACTTTTTCTCTCTAGAATGTTGGAATTTTTTTTTTCTAAAATTTTTTCTCTCTAGATTAATTCTCTCTCTCTCTGGATTTCTCTCTTGAAGTTATTTTTCTAAGATTAGCCTAGTGAAAGATTTCTTTTTGATGATTTTGATCGAGTTTAGTGAAGGGTCCGATCCTAAATAAAATTTTGATTTAGAATTTATTTAGATTTAATTTTGAATTAAAATTAATATAAGAATATAATTTTGAATAATAGATCCCGAAGAATCTCTTAAAGGTTAATCAATCTATTCATTCAGTGATCTGTAGAAGGTAAGTAATAAATCATATTCTCAAGATATTTCATATTTATTTTAAAAATAAATAATTATTTTTAGAATTATGCATGATTTATGAAATTATGTTTTGAACGAAAAATGATTTTGAAATACTATGGTTTATTGATTATGCACATATTCAGTGAAAATTATGATATGTTATGATACAAAAGTATTTTGATACAGATCGGATTATACTCTCAGTCTAACTATGTTTCGATGGACTCCGTCAATGGAGATTATACATTGGTACTCAGTGGACTCTGTCAGTGGAGGTTGTGCACTGGTATTTAGTAGATCCTGCCAGTGGAGGTTGTGCGCTGGTATTTAGTGGACCCTGGCAGTCGGAGTTGTGCGCTGGTATTCAGTGAACTCCGTTAATGATGATTAAATATTGGTAATAGTCGAGACTATTGAGTTATGAGTGTTTTGATTCGAATTAGATTTATGATTATATTATATGTGAATATTTGAAAAGATTGGATTTACATTGAATTATTATGAAATATATTTTAATATTTATTCATAATATTATTTTTAAATATTATATAATATCTGAAATATTTAGTTGAGATATTTGTTACTTATTGGGCTGTCATTCAGATAATTAATTGCGAGTGTGGGTAATAATGTTGGGACAGAATTTTTCGAGGCAAGATTTAGCATTGTCAATTTCATTAAATTTAGATCTATTATTTTATTTTTAGTAAAATTTTATCGGATGTAAGATATTTGATTTAATTATTTGAATTAAAATTGAATAATAATTATTTAAATTTTATTCTGCTGTAATGTATTAATATTGTGATGAGATGTTTTGTATACTAATGGAGAGAGTTTTTCATAAGTATGCAGTAGTTGTCATGATTTTTGATTCGTGATCTCGGATTGAAGATATGATATAGAGAATGCGAGATTGATGGCAAGAGAGAAGGATGAGGAAGATGGATCTTGATGTTTGTATGCAATTTGGATAGGGCATGATATTTTTATTCATGCGGCAGGTGGGTAATTTGGCTGGCAATGTGCCCATTTGTTGGTTGGTAAGGACTCTTGTTTTTGCACCTTGCTTGCTGGGAGCAAGCCCTGCGCCCGCGCGGCTCTTACCTTCTAGAAACGGGGCCCGACCCATAGCCAAGAGGATGGATGTCTCAAACCTATTAATAAAATAAGAAATAAGACGAGATACAAATCCTTTCCTTTCCCCGTCCACTGTCTATTAAAACAACTAATTTACGACACATCCAGGGCGTTGGTGGCGGAATAGGTGCTGGAAGGGATATCGCTTGTACAATTGTAGGGGAAATAAATGCATGAAATTGCTAAAGGGATTAAGTTATATTTAGTGTGCATTGTGCTTTAAAATATTTTTGATTTTACCATAATATTGTATTATTGATGAAAATATATCAATTTAAAATAAATTTAAAATAAATTTTTTTAAATATAATTATTTTTATATTAATATTTTTATATTTTATTTTATACAGATTCAAAAATAAATTCAAAATTTGTAACTTATAAGGTTTAGATCTTTTTTACGTTAAATTGATAAAAAAAATAGATAAGCTTAAGTGGATCAATATTAGATTTTAAATCAATATTGAGTTAATATTGAAGCCCAAATTGATACGATCCATATGAACCCGCTATAAATCATTCACTTCGATTTCAAATGACTGTTTATATATAATAAATGATCGTCAGCAGGATGAATTTTCTTTAACTCGATTGAATTTAGTTGGACGAAATTTTTCTCTCAATCTGATCTAAGTCGACCCATGCTTAGCTCTAAAAATATGAGATAGACTTTCTATTATGCCATATCTCTTGTAGTATCCATCTCAGAGAACAAATTTAAAAGTTAGAGACTCTTCCTATTGATAGAGTCATCAGCTGATCAATAAAAAATCAAAAAAGAAAGAGAAATTACATGCAGCATCATTTTTTTTCCTCAAAACATATTTTTTATCGATAGACACTATATGACTCAATGATATATGCTAAGCAAATTAGTTATCTAATAAGCCGATATATTCCTTTAGATAAATCAATACATAATTTTCAAAATAAGATATTCATCAGTATGCAGTATATGACCTGATGATAAATATTTAGCAAATTAATCATCTAATAATCTAATATATACATCTAAATAAATTGACACAGTTTTTAGACCATTATGATCACTACTGTATACTATTTGACTTGATGATATACGTTCATCGACTTTTTAATACATACTGCGTACTTCTTTAATACATACTTAGCCATGACGTAGTATATATTTTCAAATAAACCGATACTATATGACTAAGCAAATAAGTTATTTAACAAGCTAATATATATATTTAGATAACTCAATACATATTTTTCAATATATAGTTTTCATTAATATAAAGATATAGTATATAATTTGATCATTTTGTGTAATATAAAAAATTTTATATATATATATATATATATATATATATATTATTTTTTTAGATTTCATGAATTTTTGGGTATAAATATTTTAGAAAAGAAAAAAAAATTTGGAGGTGAAGAAATGGACTTGGAAAAAAAATGGGAGAAACGGCTTGACGAGAGAGACGATGTATAAAGAGGTTTTATAAAAAAGTGAGAGGATGCCGCTCCTAATTTTCTTTCTTCATTATTTTTTTTAAATTATAAAAATAATTATTTAAGTTTTTGATTTTAAAATTTGTTTCTGTCCAAATTTTTTGTTATATACTGTATGATGTAATGTACAGCATATCCTGTTCATTGCATGATGGACGGTCGCATATGATTGTACACAATGTATCCAGGCACGATCGTCTATCACACGAGAGGGATGATATACTGTACACTGTACCATGCCGTGCACGGGAGAGAACCCGACCTCAATTTGTTTCAACAATGAGCACAGAAAATGCGGCAAGAAAAGGACCCCGTCGGATTAGATGCTGGCAGGCAACATTTCCCAAGCCGAAAATCTCAAGTCAAACGTTGCGGCCTCACGTATGTGCAAACGAAGCTTCCTCGAAGCAACACTCGAAATTTCTTTTCCCATTTACGCCCCCTTTTGTTCTGTTTTTTGATAAACCGGAGCTTATTAAACCAGACGTAGGACTATAAATATGGGAGAACATCGGTTAAGGTGCGACATAACCGCTCGTATATTCTAATTAAGACATCCTCCAGCTATATCATATAGAATTTAGCTTCTTCACGGAGACCCTTCCATGGAAGCCCCACCGGTCGCCGTGCCCGAGCCGAACCGAGTCCGAAAGGTCCTGATCCGAGTGGGGTTCGCGATGATGGCCATCTCCGCGGCGCACATCGTCCGAGACTCCGACGATCCCTCCGTCTCCAAGGTGCACCTCTTCGCGGTCTACGCCCTGGGGGTGCTCGGTTCGGGGCTTCTCTTGCTCTCCATGGGCCGTCCCCAAGCCCCGGCAAGGTTGGCGAGGGTTCTGCCATCGGTAGGGCTCACTGGCCTCTTTCGCTAATAAAAAAAAAAAAAGAATATGAAAGGCAGCTGGATCTAATCGTGTATAATGTCCATCACAGTTTGCATCTACACATGACTGTTCATCATGTAATAGGTGGTATGTATAATATACCACATCATGTAGTGCACTGTTGAAAATTTATGCTTTGAAAAAAAAGTATTATTTGGAACAAATTCGCCGTGCACCGCTAATAACATATTAGTTGAAGAAGAGGAAATATTTGCTGTTATTACACATTCAAGAAAAAAAAAAAAGGAGAAAAAAGAATAAATATTAGTGCTCTACGGTGAATCTGATTAAGTAATAATGTTTCAAGCTCGCCGTGGACGAGGGACGGTTATGTTTAGCCACAGTAAAGCCTACATCTGGATTTTGCATATTAATGAAGCCTTTGACCCACGTTCCACCAACCAAAAAAAAAAAAAAAAAAATCGCACATCTGGATTTTGTCTTATCACAGTTATTTCTTGATAAAAAGCTTAATTAATGGAAACTACTGGTTGTTTTTATTGGGCCAGTAGTTAAACACATAGTTTCAATGTCCTCGTTGGGCAGAGTACAGGCAGGAAGGTCCATCCACGACACAAAAGCCCACCAGGGCCATAGGGTCACAGAGGCCTTGCTTTATCCCAAGTCAACATGGGAATTGCTGCGAACCTGTGTGGGAGATGATGCCAACAAATGCCGTGAAAACTAGCAAATGCCAAATTCGGGGCTTCTCTTACCATCAAAATAAGAGAGCGATACAAGCCGCAGTCGTCTCGTTGAAATCGACTTCATCAGCTTTTCCAGTTTAAAAACTTCAATTGGTGAGAATAATAAGTTAATGTCTCCGCCCATTATATGCATAGGAGAATTAAGATGGGACTCCTCGTCCAAACTCACGCTAATTACGGAAGCATGCATTGAAAAGCCAAACCACAAATGCATCAACGAGATTTCTGCAAGATAAATGCATCGCATTTAACAAATCCATGGAGAAAAAAAAAAAAAAACCAAGGAGGCGTGATCCCCACACCTAGCGTGCATATGGATCGGTCTGTTCGGGACTGGATCTAGCTTCGCTCCTCCACGGTCTAATGATTTGGAAAAGGCTGCCCGCGACTCAAGTCTGATCGTGGTCTAGCTTGACCTTAACTCAATCCAACTTGGATTTGACCTTTGAGTTGATTATATCTAGAATGGAAACCATCATCATTGTGCCCAGGATGAGTCAGAGTTTTTGACGGAATTTCCTGGACTTTATGCTGCTTTATCGGTGAATTTGAAGATAGCTCAGGGTAGTCTAATTTTACGGCGAGCAGTCGCATCCTACTTCGGGAGCTGCTCATCCCATGTATCAATTCATTGTTTGAACACATACGGTTGCATAGAAAATTACATGCCGTCACCATATGAGCAGTTTACATAGTTTTCTACAATCATTCATAGAAAAGTGACATACAGGCAACCGGCCAAGCCCCCAGGCATCTGGGATGGTACGAGTCACCCACCATAGGGACCTCACTAATGCTTATAATAGCCACAAGACGACATTTAAATCTGGATACTGGAAGTTTCTATAACAAGAAACAGAAAAGATCAAATGACCACCTGAAGCTGTGAAGCAAGATTTCACAAGTTTCTCCGCAAGCAAAGCACGATAAAACTTAGGCTAACTCGCTTTTTGCAAAGCAACCGGTCGTGTTTACTCTCTGCTCCAAGTTGTCCCAAGTGATGCACATATTCTAGATAAATCTTCACAAAAAAATTACAAAGTCCTCTGGAATATGAGAAAGCAACACATTGTGACTTGAAAAATATGCCCATTGATCTATACCTTGATGAGAGGTCAGTTTTGTATCAGTCATGTCATGAGTTTTGTGCATGCAACTCGCGTTATCGCTCAATGCTTCCATTTCAAACCACAGGGAATGCACAACATTAAGAACAAAAAAATTACTAGGATAACAAGAAACAATATGCTAGCACATGAAGATCAAGCAAAGGCGGTTAGGTAATAAAAGACTAACACAGCAAAGGTTGCTTAATGGCTGTAAGGCATTGAGAATGGCATAGGGAACTGTTGACTTACTTGACCAGGCAACTGCATCGTCTCAGGACTCATACCGGACGGCATGAGAACTTTTTTAAAAATTATTTTTTAAAAACTTAACTCTCAAAATACTTTCATTTTAAAAACTTATTTATAGATCTACTGTAGTTTGGGTGAGATAGGATGCCATGCATGAAATCGTGGATTCGATCCACAATTTCATTGCAGCGTAAGATGAAATTATGGATTAAACTCATGATTTTTTTTGAAGTGATTTGCTGAAATCATGGGTTAAACCCATAATTTCATTACAGTCTCCCATTTTTTTCAAAATTTTTCTTTCTCATTCGATCCTCTGTCCTATTCTAACCCATCACCAACCCCAAATGCCCGTCCCCATTTAAATAAATAAAGAATGAAATATTTTATTTTTTAACTAAAAAAAATTAAATCCTAAATAAATATAATAAAACATAAAAATCATGTCCTACATGATGGCTACCTCTTCCTCCATGCAAATTGCTTCGGACGACATATTGATTCAGCTTCACTCGATCCCTCACGCTCCTCCGTATATTGCTCTATATCTATGTGAGAGCCACGTAACTCCCTCACCCACACATATGGAACTCTCCAGATAGCTCAATGGATTCATGTAGATGGCCGATGACATGTATGGAGTGAACATAAGGAACTCTGGAATCAAGAATGGAAAGGCCATATGTTGTAGGTTGTATCTCCATTTCTGATTTAGAGTTTCTAACGTTCACTCCATACACATCATCAGGTACATGCATGACGACATAAGCCAATTCTAGTTTGTTGAGAAGACCGCTACATATTTTGGGTATGCAGCAGACAACATGAGCACCTAAGAATTCAATATTGTGTAGGAAGCTGTATGGCTTAGGAAGTTACATAGAAGAATGTCACACAAATAGAGCAATATACGAAAGAACATGAGAGATCAAGTGAAGCTGAACCAATACATTGTCATCATGTGAAACATGATTCTTATGTTTTATTATATTTATGTACTACATCGACTTGATTTTTTTTTAGTTAGAAAATAAGAATATTTTATTCTTTCTTTATTTATTCAACAGAGATGAGGATTTGGGATTTTGGATATGTTAGAATAGAGGTAATGATCGATTGAGAAAGAAAAATTTTGAGAAAAAAAGAGGCAGTCGTGAAATCGTAGATTCAACCTAAGATTGCATTGACACTTCAGTAAATCACTTCCAAAGAAAATCGTGAGCTCAATCCACGATTTCATCTTGCGTGACAATGAAAGAACCCATTATTTCATGCATGCATCCCACCTCATCCAAACTACGGATCTAAACAAATGAGGATATTTTGAAAATTAAGTTTTTAAAACATAATATTTAAAAAAAAATTCACGGCATGGCCCCTTGCTGGATTCCTTAGCCAGGCAATGGCACCACCTGATGCCTCATACCTAGTGGCAGTGGCCCCGTTGGCTTCCTTGACCAGGCAAGGGCATCATCTAAGGACCTGCACCAGGAGGGACAGCCCCATGATGCATATACATTTAATTCTGCAAGTGGACAGGTAAAGGAGCTACGGTGCCAGCTCCTGTATCCCACCTTGCAACAGGCTGAGGTTCCATAACTGCATCTGAAGGTAGATACGGAACACTGTTGTATGGAGGAATCCCACCAAGCATTGGAATTGGCTGAGGACCAAGAATTGACGGCTGGTTGCTCAACATGGCAGTGTTCCCTCCAGTAGAGTCTCTGCCTCGATCATTGTTAATCTGAATCAAGGTAAGTCCACATATGTATTAATGTTTTTCTTTCAGCAAGAGCCATTTTACATGCAACAGAAGTCTTTAATTAACGTTTCCTTCAAAGAGGTTGAAATTCGTCTCGACTCTAAATTAAAGCGTAAAACAATATTGCAAGGATATTATCACCAGCTTAATAGTTGGTGCAAGTGCAAAAATAATCAAATCATGAGTTTCACGAAATAATGCTAGACATGCAATAAATCTTAACCATGCATTTCATAGGTTTACGGCACATTCATCACAATACAAACACTAGTCTGCAAAATTAGCAAATAGATATACATACAGATGTCGTAAGAAGGGAAGATTTATTAAAGAACACAATCATATATTTGGCAACCATAACCTAAGATGCCCCACCAGTAATTTTAATAGTCTAGTGCAAAATTACCGAGATATGCTCTTAGATTTAAAAAGATCCATTTTAGTAGTGTTTCCATTAACAATGGATCACCAATGCTGCCACCACCACCAACCAAGCCTTTCCCCCTCAAGTATGGGATCAGCTATAGAGCACTTGAAGTTAAAAAGTCTAGCTGGACCGACCACATTTTAGGACCAGCTGTGAACTTCACATCAACCATCTAAAAATTGATGTCAAAGTCAACGCAAATCTAGGCTAGAGAGGGCCTTGTCATGAAACTTACATGTCTACTTGGCAGCTGGGGGAATCTACTTTATCAGCTGCAGTCCAAGCTTGCACAAACAAGGAGCAACCATCTGAAATCAAAGAGTCTTGACAAAGACGGAGGGAGACTACTTTTTATATAGGAAGTTGTGTTCATCTCAAAGGCACAAATAACCCAAAAAGGCAAATCAAAAGCAACCCAAAAAGACTAAAATGGATGAAGCCGGAAAAGTCTCTCTCCCAAGGAAGCATTGATTAAGCTAACAATTTAGGGATGCATATCCAATAACCACTCAGAGTTAAAATACTTTGCTGAATTTGGACATTACTAAAGACATCACAATCTAATTTTTGGTATGATGTTTCTGTGTGATGTCCTAGGTTGATATATATGTGAAGAAAGTTTCCTATTTAAGGAGATGAAAAAAACAATAAGCAAAGATCAGTACTCTAAAAATATAAAGAGTAAGGTCATGGAAGGCAATATGAAGATTAGCTTTTCAACATCGCTAATCTGGATCTTTAACATAGAATTAGAAAATAATAATCCTTTCATATTGTGTGCATAGGTAAGGTTGAGGCTAGCAATGAACCATTGTCATAGGTCTCACAAACCTTCCAGATATTGGCTATGTAAGTAACTGGCTTGCAATTTGTCCAGTGATGATCAACAATTTTCCATTTTCTCAACTATGATAACACCAATTGAGGCATAAGGTTCCAGATTTTTAAACTTTAAGATCTTCATATAGATGTCAATTAATAAAATCTATCCAGCCCAAAATAACAAAAAGTCCTCCAGACCGTTTTAACTAACCTTTCTTAGATATCATAGCGCCCTATTCATTTCACAAGCAAGCATCTATTCCTTGGTCTCATTTGTCTAACTCCCAATATTTCTTCACTCTTCTCTTTACCTCGAGAGACTAATGTGCCAATTAACAGATAAATGCATCAATATGCCAAAAAGGTGCATCTACTGATAGGTTATTATGCAAATCTACTTTCAGTTCTGTAAGCAGAAGCTGAGATTAAGAAAGGTAGATTTGCAAGAAAGATGACAATTGAACAATGACGACAGCTGTGTCCATCATTACTCCTCCAACATTGGCAAAAATTTTAGTGAAATTTCACAAATATTAAATATTTATCCTTTTAATTTAGTGCATGCACATTTGCCAAGGTGTTGATTAAATTCTCGTCCAACTTCCTCTAAGAATTGAACTTCAATGAGTTGATCCTATCAAATCAGGGCACAAATTCTTCCAGATTACATAGCGGGAAGGATTAATTGAATGCAATGTAACATAATCGAGACTTTCCCCTTTTTGATCAACAAAGGCAAGTAAATTTCTGAAAACTCTGTCAAGAAAGAAAAGCCAGGCATTCTTTCTTGGTTCCTAAGTATCAAGAAATAGCTTATACCTTATACCTCATTCCAAAACTAATTCTTCAACAAAAATCGATTAACTAGTTATCGCATATTCTACAAAAAGCTTGTTCTCTTTTCTTCTCCTCGCCCGATCACTGGATTAAAAAATTGACGCAGATTATCTCATACACAGCAGCAGCATCTAAAAACTTCAAAAAGAACCAACAAAAGAGGGGGGAAAATCCAATCTTGTCGATGCGGCGATATTCGGGGTCCGATGTGCACAAATAATTTCGCAATATAAAAATTCTGTTACAATCCCCATGGTGCCACCAGAAAGGAAAGCGAATTAAAAAAAAAGGCATCAAAACGAAAAAAAACAAATTCTCCCACCCGTTGCAAGATCAAACTGAAAGCAAAACACAAAGAATCCGAAGAAAAAACAAGAAATAAGACAGATTATCCTAAAAGACAAGCAATAAGCGATACCTGACGCGGATTTATAGTGGGCTTCCAGAAGGGTACTCGAGGGAACCTTGAATCCCCTTTCGTTCTTGCTGTGGTTTTCGGAAGGGCTTAGGGTTAGGGCTTACTATGTTTAATTTTTAGAGGGTGGTAATTAGATGTAGCCGCCCCGGTGGCAGCAACGGTGACGTGGCCACTTTTTACCCGCCGGGCGGAGCGGTCCAGTGAACCCGCGAATGAGCCTACGAGGGGGGGCTTGTCCCCGTCCGGTTGAAGCCAAGCGGGCTCATCGGTGGACCCGTTAAATTTAGGATGGATGTGGACTCGGCCCACCAGGCCCAGATACGGAACCACAAGTCCCCCTGGAAAAAGGAAAAAGATAGCTAGAGATGGATATATAATTACTTCATCTCCACTGTGTACATTATGTTTTATGAGAAATGGTTTCCTAGCAAATGCTAAGTGCATCATGGTTGATACATGCAACCACTCGGGGTGCGTGTGCATGAGGGTGCAATTTATGCATAAGAGTGTGAGCAATTTGTTGTTGTTTACTTGTCATTGAAGCTCATCTCAGGCTGTCTGACCCAATATTGGGATAAAAATAATATAATTAAAACTAAGTCGATGGTGGCTATCCGCACCACAAATGTATCAACTAAACCAGTTGGTACCCTCTGAAAATTAAAAAAGTGGAAATATTATTGGTAATTGATGCAAATAATTTTTAATTCAGCTATATGTTAGCGAGATCGTGAATATATAATAAAAAATGTTCTTCATGCAGAGTTAATCAAGGTCAACATGACTATGTCTAATGGACTCTGATTCTGCGGAGCAATGCTTGCAAAAGGGCATGGATGTAGAAAACAAGGAGCGACCCATGTGTTATAATATATGATCATAATTGGGCCAAGCTAGCATTGCTTTGGTGCAGAAGCCATCCACCTGCCATGACTTCCAGCAGGTGATAGTCGTGAAAAGGGCTGAGAACAGGCTTCGGCCTCAACATACTTTGATTCATATCATTTTTCTTAGGAATATTTTCGGGTGCGGTCGTGCGGACAATCTGCGGTCCGACCAGGCCGAGGACCACGGTTCTTTGTTTTCGACATGATCCTGTGCATGTTTTCTCCTTGCCAATTGGAGCCAAGAGGGTATCATTATTATCATACACCCTTAAGTCCAGCCATCCCCGAAACGTGTTGGGGCACTCCTAAGCCCAACTAGCTAGGATCATGCACTTGGAAAAGGTATGGGTTGCTAGCTTGCATCATGAGTGCCTGGAACGTGATATGATATCTGTTGTGATCAACTCCCCATCATCTGTCATCGAAAATAAATACCTGCAAGATAATATCCGCACTAATCAGATTTATGTCCGACGGAGATCCTCTAATACTTAAGTTAGAGAGAGAAGTTGGTGAACAGTAGATGTCAATATTTAGAATAGCAGAGTTCTAACCAGAAGTGGCTTACCAGTCCTATTTTCCTTATCTTTTTTTATAGACGAAGTTCTTGTAACTGTTAGACGTGGTCCCATATTTTATGACGCTAAATCATCGGGCCATAATCACGTAGTGGGTCATTAATTTTTCAATTATGATGCCGTGATGTGCGGTCGGTAACCTTTCGTAACGGTTAAGGTATATTGAGCAGATTAGCCGATTGTATATCGGTAGTAGGAACGGTCGTCAGTTGATGATTCTACTGTAATGTCAGTCACCGGCCATAGATCGGTGATATTTGTTCAATCAGTTGATGAAGAGTCGGAGTCGTCAGTTCAACCGATGCTCCATCGAAGTTGTGCGTTCGATCGGTCGGCTATTGCCGAGTCGGAGTCGATCAGTCGGAGTCATACATTCGGTCGGTCGGTGATTGCCGAGTCAGAGTCGTGGAGATCAAAGTCGGGGTTGGTGGGTTTACCCCAACAGTTGTCCCCCACTCTCAAGTCTAAAGTGATCTAACATGTAAATTGTCACGTAGTTTATCACATTAGATGAAGAGAGTTCTATCACATCGAGCTTTGATTTTGACGTCGTTTCCTCTGAGATACGGATGATCGGCTATTTTATCGTATTGACAGGTACAGTCATTAGTTACACTGATCGAATAATTCGATATTAGTTGTCAGTGTTAGATGTCATTTCGGAAAGTCGATTTGGCATCAAAAGATATGATTCTGACAAGTAGATCTGTTCCACGTGTCCGGATGTTATTGGGTCAGAATTGTTCATGCGGATAGGGGTGATGTGATTCAATCTAGAATATATGCATTGAACCATCCGACCAATGATCGATCCAGATGTTGCCACGTGTCGTCATCTGGTGGATTTTCGATTTGACCGCTATCATCTCGATCGTTGAGAGATCCTATATATAGGGTTGCTCTCAGCCAAATTTTTATTTTTCACTGTCTTTGGTGGTGTTGGAACTTTGCCGGGTTATTGCCCCAATGCCAAAGGTTATTGCTTCTAGCTTTCAGGTCAACTTTGCATTTCTTTCGAGTCCTTTCTTCTTTCTTCTAAAGTCTTCTGTCTTCTTTAGAGTAATTCTCATTGCTAGGGTTTCTCCTTCTCGAGAAGATCAGTCGGAGAATCCGACTGATGAGTCCCAATCAAGTCCAGATATGGAGTCCTCTTCACTTTCGGGATCGAATGTCGAACGACTCCCGGAGTAGTTTTGTATCCCGGAGCAGTTTCAACTTTTCACCCCTGGAGGCGATGGTTGGGTGAATAACCTACCTTCGGGCCAGGTGGCCTTCTACGTCGAAGATCTTCGGATGAATTTTTGATTTTCGATTCCAGAGTGTGTCCGAAATATTTTGGATTATTACGTACTTTGCCCGGCTCAGCTGGCATCGAACTCGATCCGGCTAATAATTAGCTTTGCTTTGCTATATCGGATGTTGCTGACCATGTCCCGTCCTTCTCTTTTTCGAACCTTCTTTATCCTCCAACCTCATACGAAGGCCCGAGGGTGGTGGTTCTTCAACCCCCGAAAAGGTCTTTCCTTTATCACTGATCTTCCAGCATCCATTCATGGATGAAAGAATTAGTTTTTCTTTACTTCTTCTTCGCTTCTTTGGGGTTTTACTTCTCGTTGGGGTGATCCTCGTACTGGCCTTAATGACAACAGTCGGATAGAGGTCGACGATCAGGAGGACTTTCACCGGCTAAAGGACATGTCGGTGCCGAAGCAGAAAGAGCTTGTAACCAAACAGGCCCTTTATGATGTCGGTCTTAGTTCGGTTCCTCATCTAGGTATAGTATAGCTGGTCAGTTATTTTTGATTTTCCTTTTACTTGCTGAATTATACTGATCTCCGTTGTACTTACAACCATACAGCAGAGAGTGCGGGTGTCGAGTACCGACATTCGTCAGCACATTACCAAGAAGAGGGCAGCATTTGAAGCCGGGCCTTCACGACCGTCGAATTGGCATCGGGCATCAGCTCCAATCGGTGCTTCTGTGTCGGTAATGGAACCTGATGCCCCATCAGCATTGATTTCTAAACCTGTTCTGGCATTGTCGGCTTCGACAGTGCTCCCTGCTGCACTGTCCGAGGAGAAGACGGTAAGGAGGGCTACCGAAACAACATCGGTGTTCCACCACCTGAGGAGGTTTGGGCTGAGGCAAGAGTGCCCGAACAATCCGCGGCTGCGTTAGTTACTCCTTCAGTCGGGGTGCAGTCAAGCTCAAGCTTCCTCTCGCTTTCAAATGTGGGGCCACCAACAACAGATCGGGGGAAAGCTCTGGTGGTGTCTACGGATGATGCAGTATCGAAGGATCATGCGGTGCACTTCGACCTCCAAGTGCCCGTCGATGAATCGATCTTGGCTAATTCTGTACTGGCCAAGCGACTGTGCCAGACGACTCTCCTTCCGACCGATTGGAAGCATTGGAGGAAATGGTTGGTGGTCGAAATATTTTCATCCTTTTATCTGACCATCATCGGGGTAAGTCTCTTTAATAATTTTTTTTTCTTCTTTTCTTTTTTTTTTATAACTCAACTTATCCTTTGTCTGCAGTTGATTCACGATATGTCTGATCTGGAGGTCGGCTACACGAAGTTCGTCGACATCTGCAGCATGTGGAAGAATAAGGTGGCAGCCGTCGATGCTCAGAAAGTGGCTGCCTTGAACAACTCAAGTCGGTAGTGGAGTGGAAAGTCAAACTTCAGGAGGAAGTTTTTCGACTTACTGACAACTTGGCATCCTCGGGGGCCGAACTTGCATTGGCTCACGGGGCTATTTCGGCTCTTGAATCACAGGTCAAGAACAAGAAGCATTCTATCCACCGACTTCGATGAGAGCGAGACGAATGTATTGAAGAGCTCGAAGTCGAACATGGACGTCATCAGGCCAGCTTGAAAAGGTTGGCACGAAACAAAGAAGAACTATCCTCTGCTCGAGCCGATACTGATTTGGCCAAGGCGGAAGCAAGTCGACAAGAGAAGCACTGGGTCAGGCAGTTGAGAATTTTCGAGGTTCGAAAGAATACAGGAAAGAGATCCTCGAAAATGACTTCACTTCGTATTGTGTCAGGTATGAAGACGGCTGAGATGCGGTCAAAAAATTATACTCGGACCTCGACTTGAGCAGCATCGTCCCTCCAAGATCGGAAGATGGAGTTGTTGAAAAAGAAGCCGCTATGATTCAAGAATAAGCACTGGCTGGGTCCGAAATCATTCAAGTCGGGGATGCTACACTCGAGCAAAGGAACGATGATGAAGTTTAGTCGATGTATTTTGCTTTTTCTTTTTGTAATCTGACACTTATAGTCGGACTTCGATCTAATTTCGTAACTCTTTTTGATAATGAATGAAAGCATCTTCTTCCAAATTTTGTCTCTTGTTTTGCTTGTTGATAATGCCTGCAATGTTTGTGATGTAGAATAATCATCGAACATTAATCGATTGTCCGATCATTCGGTAGGACTTATAGAATATCCATTAGTCGCATAATCATTTTGACGTACTTAACAAAATTAGGATAACGATTGTAGATCGAATATCCCATGCCTGATGTTTGGTCAGACTTGTACGTCAAATTATCTGATACTCAGTGGCAAGCTGAATATCTTTCGACTGGCCGTAGCCTAATCGATATAATTTCAATCCGACCTTGATCGTTTCGGTATTTTTTGTTCCACTTAATTGGGACTAAGTCGACATATTAGTCTTTCGACTATAGTCAACTTTTGCAATGGAAAGCTGACATTGAGAACCGAAATATAGTCGGTAGTTTGGTTTTGTAGCAAGCCTGTAGTCGATGTCGATTATTGCAGGAGAACTGAGATACAGTTATCATTGAAGCAGTTGATTCTTCATGTCTAAGTATAGGAAACAACTCGACTTGGGAATGAAAGCCAACATTCAGTCGGTAGTTGATAAAACTTGTCAAAGACTTGTGATTCTGAAATTCTGATTGTATTTCAAATAATGTACATATCGACGACTTTATTGATAATACATCTTCAAATTATCGATATTCTATATTCGGAGAATCGCCTACCCTTCGAGAGTTTTCAGTCGATATGCATTCGGTCTAAGAGTCTCAGATATTCTGTAAGGTCCTTTCCAGTTCGGAGATAGTTTTTCTTGATCCAAAGGCTTTGATACTTCTGCTTTTTTTAAGATCAAATCTCTTGACCGAAAGACCTTCGGCTTGACTCTTGCATTATAATATCGGGTTATCCTTTGTCGATATGCAGCTATCCGAATTTGAGCTTGCTGTCGGAGTTCTGGAAGGAGATTAAAATCGGCTCTCCGACATTCAGAGTTGCTCGATTCACAATATTGTTCAACTCTTATTGATGGCAATGTGATCTCGAGCGGTATCATTGCTTCTGTTCCATAAGCTAGATTGAAGGGAGATTCTCCTGTTGGTACGTGGGAAGTTATCCGATATGTCCATAAGATCGGATATAGCTCTTCTATCCAGAGATCTTTGACTTCATTCAGTCAAATTTTCAGTCCGTGCAGGATTGTCCGGTTGGTTACTTCTACTTCACCATTTGACTGCGGATGGCCGACCGAAGTTAGTTTGTGCGTAATATGAAACTTCGCACAAAATTCTCTAAAATTTTGGTTGTCAAATTATCGATCATTGTCGGTGATGATGGTATGTGGCAAATCGAATCTGTAAATGATAAATTTTTGAATGAAGTCTTCCATCTTGCTTTCGGTTATTTGCGCCAGAGGTTCGGCTTCTACCCATTTGGTAAAGTAGTCGATGGCGATCACTATGAATTTTCTCTGATTAGATGCCGGAAAAAAAAGATCAAGTATGTCAATCCCCCATTGTACGAAAGATCATGATGCTATAATCGATGTCAACTGACTAGCCGGTTGATATTATATATTCGCATACTTTTGACATAGTTCACATCTTCGGATGAGTTCAACTACATCTTTTTTCATAGTGGGCCAATAATATCCTTGTCACAGGACTTTATAAGCTAAAGACTGGCCCCCTAAGTGATTTTCGTAAATCCTTTCGTGTACTTCTCTAAGTGCATAATCGACATCTGTAGGTCCCAAACACCTCAGCAAGGGGAGAGAGAAGGACCTTTTGTATAGATGACCATTTATCATCACATATTGAGAGGCTGTCCATCGGAGTCATTTAGCCTCTGAGAAATCCACAAGAAGGGTCCCATCAGTCAGGTATTGGATGATCGGATCCATCCAGCTCGGTTCGATAGTAAGCTGCAATACTTTCTCGACTTTATCAATACTCGGCTGCTCGAAATATTCGACAAATATTCGACCCAGCGAGTTGAAAGCAGTAGTAGCCAATCGTGAAAGTATGTCAGCCCGATTAGTCTCGATTCTTGGGATGTGAAAGATCTCGAAGTGTTTCAAGCTCGCCGTAACATCTTTCACCTTTTGAAGGTACTTCATCATAGTAGGATCTCGGTGCTTCAAATTTATCCTTGACTTGTCCAGCAATCATTTGTGAGTCAGTGAAGACCTTCAAACTGTCGATCTCGAGCTCTTTGGCTATCTTCAAGCTGGTCAAAAGTGCTTCATATTCGGCTTGGTTATTTGAGGCTTTAAAATTGAATCGAAGGATGTATTCGGTGACTATCTCTTTGGAATTTATGAGTATAAGGCCGGCTCTACTACCCTGTGCATTAGATGCTCCATCAATGTGCAGCATCAAGGTCGATCCTAGATCGGGGTTGGAAGTCGTATCCTCTTTTATTGTGTTGTCATCTGTATCTTCTGGCTTATTATCGGATATGGTACATTCGGTAATAAAATCAACTAAGATTTGTGCCTTCATGGATGATCGTGGGCGATATTGAATGTCGAATTCATCAAGCTTTACTGCCTACTTTGCCATCCAACCTGACGTGTCAGGTCGATGTAAGATCGCCTTCAGCAGCTGATCCGTCAAAACTACAATTTGATGGGCTTGGAAGTACGGACAGAGTCGTTGTGCTGATATAATCAAGACGTAGATCATTTTCTCTGTCCTTGAGTATCGAACTTTGACATTGTGAAGTACTTTACTGGTGTAGTAGATTGGTCGATAAGTTCGATTCTCATCCTCCTGGATGAGCACTGAACTAACTGCTTCTGCTGAAGTTGCCAAGTAGAGATACAATGTCTCTCCGATCCTTGATTTTGTGAGCAAAGATGGAGAAGCCAAATATTGTTTCAAGTCTTCGAAGGATTGTCAGCATTCATCCGACCATAAAAAATCTTTCATTTATCATAAAATTTTGAAGAATGGCAAGCATCTCTCGACCGACTTAGAAATAAATTGGTTGAGCGCGGCAATCCTTCCATTGAGTTGCTGTATCTCTTTTTTTAAACTTGGATGCTTCATATCGATGATGGTTTTGATCTTTTCGAAATTAGCCTCAATCCCTCGTTGTGAAACAAGAAATTTAAAAAATTTTTCGGAGGTTACTCCAAATGCACATTTGGTCAGATTTAATTTCATCTGATGCTGCCAGAGTGTACTGAATGCTTCCTTTAGATCTCGAACATGATCTGAAGTTTGGAGACTCTTCACCAACATGTCATCCACATATACTTCCATGTTTCGCCCGATCTGCATCTTGACGATCTTGTTAACAAGTCGTTGATAGGTAGTGCCGGTATTTTTCAAACCGGAAGGCATTACTTTGTAGTAGTATATGCCTTTGTCGGTCACAAAAATCGTGTGCTTTTCATCTTCTGGTGTCATACGGATTTGGTTATATTCGACAAAGGCATCCATAAAACTCAGAAGTCAGTGGTCGGAAGTTGCATCGATCAATTGGTCAATCTTTGGCAAAAAAAAGCTGTCCTTCGGACAGGCTACATTCAGATCAGTATAGTCGATTTAGATCTTCCATTTTTTATTAACTTTTCTCACCATTACCACATTGACAAGCCAGTCGGGATATGTAGCTTCTCTGATGAAGCCTCCTGCAAGAAGTTTGTCGACTTCTTCATCAATAATCTTTTATCTTTCAGGAGCAAAAGGCCGTTTCTTCTATCTCACCGGCTTAACATTTGGGTTGATGTTAAGTCGGTGAGTTATTATTTCTGAAAGAATTTCGGACATGTCGGTGGCCGACCAAACAAAAATATCAGCATTGGCCCTGAGCAATTTTATTAATTGTTGCCACTATGAGTCGGGCAATTATGATCCAATTCGGACCGTTTTCTCGAGATCTTCTTCTTTTAACGGGATGAAAATCAGTTGTTCAGCCGGTTCACTCCTCTCCTAAATTTCTCTTTAATCCAATTTGTCAACAGGTAAAGAGTCTTCAGGTTTGTTATTTTGGGTGGAGACAAGAAAGCAACATCGGGCGAGTTGTTGATCTTCACGTATTTCTCTAACTTCATATTTTGTTGAAAATCGAACTAACAGATGGTATATCAAAATTACTGCTCTCAGAGCATTAAGCTCGGATCGTCCGAGTATGATGTTATAAGCCGAAGATACCTGAACTACCGTGAACGTTATGAAAACAGTGCTCTGATGTGGTTCGATCCCAGCGATTAAGGGGAGAGAGATTTCTCCTTCCATTGTGACAGTATCTCCTGTGAAGTCGACCAATGGTGTTGAGACTCTTTTGAGTCGATCATTCGACAGTCACATTTAGGAAAAAATCAAATAAAATAAAATATCAATCGAACTTTCATTATCTACAAAGATTCTTTTTACATTATAGTTTGCTATTGTTGCTGAAATAACAACAGCATCATTATGGGGAGTCTAAATTTTTCAAACATCTTCTTCTGAAAATATTATTACATTGTCGAGTCATCATCGCTTTGTCGACTCATCTTTGAAACTTGCCCCCTTGTCCAGTCGTCCGAAGATCATGTTGATCACCCCTGCAGTCGGTTGATTATTTACAGCCTTTTCAGTTTGCAGTTGAGGTCGTCAATCAGCAGGAGGTTGAGTCAGTGGATCTCTTCAGTATTTGTCGAGGTAGCCTCATCGAATCAAGGCTTCTATCTCATCTCCGAGCTGAATGCATTATTCAATATCGTGATCGTGATCACGATGGAACCGACAATACTTCTTTTGATCACGGTTCCTCGACAACACCTTCACGGTGGAGGGTGTCGTAGATATTTCGCTCCTTCGATCTTCATGAGAATCCGCGAACGAGGAGCGAAAAGAGAAGTATAGGAGTCATACCTACCGTAACTCGATTTTGGACTCTGTCATTGGGGTGAAGCCTGCTTATTGGATGGTGGCCGACTTGATTTGGTCGGAGCTCCTTCTTTCTTTTATTTCTTCTTTTTCTGACTTTTGCCTTCTGTCTGGCACCAGTCAGAAGCTCCTTCATCTGTATGCATATATTTGTATGTGCGCTCCAAAAATTCAGCATTAGTTCGAGGGAGAATTTTATCCAACGAATATGTGAATTGAGATCCCCTCAGATCTCTTTTCATAGCCGAGATAGCTATGTTTTCATTGAGATCTTTGAGAGATAGCCATATTTTCATTGAGGTCTTTGACCTCAAGTGTGGCCGCATTAAAGAGAGCCACGAAATCTCAAAATATTTTAGTCTCTCCTTATTTAATTGAGAAGAGACTATCAGAAGTGCGTGGCGGCCTTCGACTGATGCTAAAGTGAGCCATGAAAGAATATTCTAGCTGTCCGAAAGAATATATGCTTTCCGACTGAAGTCTGGAGTATTAGGCTCGAGCAGCTTTCCGAAGAGTTGCTGGAAAGTCGATGCATAGAGGGCGTCGGTGGCCTCCTGAATCATTATGAGAGCCTTGTAGCTCTCAAAGTGGTCGATTGGATTGGTGAATCCATCGTATGGCTCTACCTGAGATATCTTGAATCGATATATGATCGGTTGGTCTAAGATGTGCCGAGAAAGTGACTGGGCAGTATGGAAGTCGTAGTCGTTGGAGGACTTCTGACCTTTCACTTGAAGCTGAACAAGTTAGCGATTAATCTCTTAAAATTTACGTTCATAATCATCAAGTCGCCGTTGAAAAACTCTGGAGGTGGAACCTCCTGATGAGTTAGAAGGAGAAGCAGACAGTATTCGCAGTTGCTTTTCCTTCCTTGCTCGATCCAACTGAGAAGGAAAGGGATGCCGTGAATGGTGGGTGGCACGTCAAGAGTGCCGCGATTGCTGCTGTTCATCCCGATGAGAGAGCCGAGATGGTTGCTCTAGCGAAGGAGACTGTGATCGTCGTGGATGACGGCGGCTGTGCCTGGATGGCACCGACTGCACCATCGATTGCTCCATCAGTGGTTGTGGTGGCTGAGTCTACTACTGCTAGAGGCTTCTGACCTCCTCCATAAGAACAGTCATCTGTTGCACGAGTACAGTAATCTGGACGTCCGTGGTGACCACATGATGTGAGGAACTAGGTTCTGCTACTGGAGGAGGGGGAGGAACCTCTTTCCGATAGGAAGAGTATTTCATCGATCTGATTGCAGTCGAATGTTGGGTTCTAATATTCACCATGGTGAATATTGTCTCTCTTCCCCTCTTTTTGGCACGTCAATCTGTTACAGCCAACTCTTCATCGTCTGTCATCGAAAAGAACACCTGCAAGACAACATCTGCTTTGATCGGATTTGTGTTCGGCGGAGACCCTCCAATGCTTAAGTTAGAGAAAAAATTTGGTGAACAGTAGATGTCAATATTCAGAGTAGCATAGTTCTGGCCAGAAGTGGCTTACTAATCCTATTTTTCTTATCTCCTTTTATAGACGAGGTTCTTGTAACCGTCGGATGTGGTCCTGTATTTTATGGTGCTAAATCATCGGGCCATAATCACGTAGTGGGTCATTAATTTTTCAATTATAGTGTCGTGATGTGTAATCGATAATCATTCATGACGGTTAAGGCATATTGAGCAGATTAGCCGACTGTATGTCGGTAGTAGACACGGTCGTCAGTTGATGATTCTGCTGTATCGTCGGTCATCGATCATAGGTCGGTGATATTTGTTCAATCGATTGATGAAGAGTCAGAGTCGTTAGTTCGATCGATACTCCGTCGAAGTTGTGCGTTCGATCAGTCGGCTATTGCCGAGTCAGAATCAATCAGTTGGAGTCATATGTTCGGTCGGTCGGCTAGTGTCGAGTCAGAGTCATGAAGATCAAAGTTGGGGCCGGTGGATTTACCCCAACAATACCCGCTCCCAAATTTCACTCCTCCTCATGTAGTATACGCTGTACATACGAAATGATGATCACTCGTATCATTACTCTCAACTCCTATCTTGATATTAGGAATTATTTGCTGATGACCAGTATTGCTTACTTTAGCTTCTAATGTTGTTGTTTTTTTTTTTTTGATAAATTACAAAATAGTATGTGTGAGGGCCTACATGGGCATATGTCAGCCCTATATTAGCTATATACTATGTGCACCTTAGGTATCTATATAAGACTAAAAAAATTGAATAATATTTTATAGTTATTCTTTTTTGGATAAGTGAGAATTAACCTAATTAGACCCATTCTAGACTAAAGTTGGTTGCCCCAACCAACTTCAACCCAACAAATAAAAAAGGGGGGATTGTGATTGGAACAAAGAAAATCTCAATCCCTTGTCCGATCACCTCTGTCGAGTGGGATGAGGCTATGGAGCCTGGCCAATAGAGAGTTTCTGCATCGGTGTGAAATGGCCGTCGACCGTTGGGGCCATTGCTAACGACCAGCTAGCCTTATCTCTTCGTTGAATCAAATTTATTTCATTTAAACATTTTTATTTAATCTCTCCTTATCATGCAATTAATCACCATCGAGCCTTTTCCTCCCTTCCTCCTCTTCTTCAATAGCCAATGAGCTACCATAGCCCAGCTCAGCCACCCAAAACCCACCTCCTCTCTCTAAATTCCATCTTTTCTCTATTTCTAATTCAGTTGTGAGCCTTTGAACCTTCGAAAATCACCGCTATTGACCAAGATCCACCATCCTTGCCACTCGCCAGTGAGCCCCCTCATCTCTTCTTGTTTCTTCCTTGATTGTGAGGGCTGCCACCAAGACTTCAAGGGGCAACACCCCATTTCTTCTCCACTTTTGTTTTCCTTGTGCATGACTAGACCCCACCATCACCAGCACTTCGGCCATGCCACCAATGTCCTGACTGTCTTGGCCGCATCACCACCAACCCCACCCCTCCTTCTCCCCTCTGCTCTCCCTTAGACAACTTCGATGGAATCTATGGTTCAGCATCGGAAGAGAGGAAGAAAGGCTTGAGGGGGGGGAGAGAATCTTTGATCAGGTTGAAACTCTGATTAGCAAAGAGATGTGATCACAATCAAATCCTTGTCTCAGTTTTTGATCAATTTTTTCTGATCAGTGAGATTTGCAAAATTTTAGGATGAAAATTGTAAGTTATTTGTACCTATCATGCATATGATTTGATTTAAAATTTCACCTATTGCTACGATAATTTATTTAAATTGAGTATGTTATATGATTTATAAAAAAATAATTTATAAAATATTGGATCAAATATATATATATGATGTATTTGGACATGAATTATATTTCATTGCATCAAAAATATGTTATTTGATTCTACTGCTCTCTAGTCCGACTATGACCATACGGATTCAGGATCTAATCTACTTCAGAGCCTCCAGTGGGATAATTACTGGCACATACTGGTTGACAGTGTGTTACAATCAGGTGCTAGTTTTTCTTTTAAATCTAACTAGGTGGGGTTGATCGCTAGTATATGCTAATTAGAGTATATTTCTCCATGTGATATTAGAGTTAGTTTTTCTTTTTGGCCTTCAATGGGGCCATCACTGATATATAACCGACAAATGACACATCATAATTAGGAATCTAGTCTCTTTTCGGATCAGCCATAGGCTGATTGTGGTCATAATCAGAGAGACTATGAGAGTGAGAGTGGATGGTCGGCTCTTGGTTGTTTTGGATATTTATTTTGGCTAAATGTATATTTTGGATCTATATTAATAGATATAATATGTTTTATGTATATATTAATATATTTTATGAAAAATTATTTAATCTGAAAATTTATGTTTTATATATAAAATTTTTGATTAAGCCAAAGGTTTTGATAACTTATTGGACTCATAAAGCTCATTACATCTTTTCTATTTTTTTTCAGATGCAACAGAATGGTTAGGACTTGGGATTGAGTTGTGAGGAGTCTAGGACATAGAAGAAATTAAATCAATTTTCTTATGATAAATTGTTTGGATATTTATATGTGAAAATTTGAGATTATAGATTGGAATAATTATGTTAAGTCAATTACTACTTATTTGCCATTGCTTAAGTT
This sequence comes from Elaeis guineensis, assembly GCF_000442705.2. Classification (NCBI taxonomy): domain Eukaryota; kingdom Viridiplantae; phylum Streptophyta; class Magnoliopsida; order Arecales; family Arecaceae; genus Elaeis; species Elaeis guineensis. The sequence goes on along the minus strand of NC_025994.2, from coordinate 119,734,170 downwards.
TGGAATGATGTAAATATGTATGAATGAAAGGACAAGCCTTGCATGTCTTGTGGGATCATACCTGAAGGATGCATGGCCACCTGTCACATGCTCGGCTTGAGCCTTAGGATCCAAGGATGATACTGAGTTACTTCAAACTAATATTAGAGCGAACCTGGACCATAGTTCTATGGATTAGAGGACACAGTCTATTTAGACTGATCATAAGCTGATCGTGATATTTGTATATTTGTTATCAGATTTAAATAAATTTGAATCCCTAGTCTAACAAGAACATCAAGATTTAGATAAAGATAGTATGTGAAAACTTATTTGGATATGTATGCAGTTTCATAGATAGACCTTAGGTACTTATATAAAATCAAAAAATTTAAATAATATCTTCTATCTATTTTTTTTTTTTTTTTTTTTTTTTTTTTTGTGTGAGGCCTGAGTTCTTGTATTATCTTTATCTCTCAGACTTTCGTTATCAAACTTGGTGGACTTATGGTTCGAAACTGTTTTTCTGACAAGCCTTCAATTACTACTTAACATGTGATGCTACCGTGAATCTCAAAGTCTATGTATGGCACAGGTCTGAACGAAAACTTAATCTCAAAGTCTATGTTTCCAGGGGAATCGGTAGGCACCAAGTGCCTGAAGTTTTTTTCTCAAGTACAAAATAACATAATACATACAAAAGAAGAAGAGAAAAAGGAGGAAAGAAAGAGAACAGCCTGAGAGGTTCCAGTCTTCAAGATAGAGACTTTAAAGCCCCATACATAGGTTAGTTCTAAATGCAAGAACTCAGAGCAACTCCTGGTAGAGAAATCAAGCTTCAGACCACTCTATCCTAATCATCATTCACTATTACTAACAAGAGAATCTGCTGGAACTCCCTCACCTCCTCTTCCTCCTCCAAAGTCGACTGATATCTGAATCTGGCTTAAACTGCTATTATAATAGCAAGCGATACTTTAGACACAGCCAAATTTCACCAATGTCCTACTATTTGTTTGAGAGTCATTCCATCCACGCACAGAAGCGCACCACAAGACAAGGATGACGCCATTTGTGAATGGCTATATGTGTTGACGTGTGCAGAGGACATCAAATATGGCAACAACTTAAAATCGGTGTCCGAGTTTGAGTGATGACATTGCCTCTCAAAGGTCTCGTATGGGCCAAAATACTATTGCTTGCACGAGTTAGCAATGAGGTGACGCATGCCTGGAAATACTGAGACCTCTTTATAGTTCAGAGCATCTCCCTTCCCCTCTAGCTAACAGATGAGCTGATGAATAGATGTCATGTTTTGTACAACCAAGTTCTGGCTCAGGAAAAGGTGCTCATTCAGTGGTCTTTCAAACCATCAAGCACTCAGAAAGTGGTCCCATTCATGGACCTCAATCAGGACTATGTCAATGGTTAATAATCACTGTCATATATTGGGGTGGAAACAATATTGAACATATTTTTTCTTAAAGAAGAGAAAATATGAATGATGGAAATACTATATGTGCAGATCCTCTAGGATATTAGTTTAAGTGAATTCATATAATCAAAATATTGTGGTGAATTTTGATTTACTATGCAACTGTTTCTGCATCCAATTTACAGAGAGATTGGTTTTGAATGAGAAGAGAATCTTAACAAAGCAAAATGTGATAAAAACTTATGGAGCATAAGAGAAGAAATCTACTTTAGATACCCATCTCCTTGTTTTCCTTATGATGTATTTTCTGTGCTAAAATGTTTTCCAGAAGTATTGCTTTCTCAATTAAGCAAAAATAAATTGTTCCCATCCAGTTTCATAGATGCCTTTGACAAGATTCACCAGAAGAACAAGAAGAAAACACCTTCCAAGTAATTTTCATCTATGTATTTTGATCTACAACTATTAATCGCATCAATGCTAAATGTGCATGACATTGTCTCTTAGTAAACCCAAAGCACCCAGCTTTCAAGATTAGGTAGCCTTCTCTAGATACAGCTACAGTGCATGAAGCGCACATCTGAATCCAATCAGGATAATGGGCAAATGCCATGCAACAGTTGACAGCTTACAAGACAATTCAAGGTCAAATCAAAACCAGGAGGCAGAATCTACTCTGCCATGCATCAAAATTTCCCATCAATATGGCAAGAGAAGTTTAGTTCAGATATATGAGAATACATGCTACTGATGAGGACTGACAAATAAAAAAAACGCTTCTTTTCCCTTTAGGGACATGAACACACTCCGGAGGGGGAAGAAGTTTTGCGTGAACTTTTAATTATATAAGTGCATATTAAGACATCTAGACAAGGTGGTAATTAGTATGATGCTACTACCTAAGTACATTGGTTGTATCAGCCCTAGTCTTGCAAGGTATCTGATTTAGAACCTGCCAGAATCCTATCTGTTGAGAATTAACAATGTAACTGGTCATTAATCCTAAACACTTCCTATTCTGTGTTTAGTTCCATGTAATTACTGAATATGTATTGAGTTTCATGTTAATCTTTTTCAGCATAGACTTACATTCAACAAAAAAAAAGAAAAAAAATATTCAGATGCAAAAACCAATAAGACTTATAATACACTGCCTGACTAGAACACTTGAAGAAAGTCTACTAGTTTAGAGACACCATCGTCTCAAGAGTCGCAAAGATTTATTTAAAATCCAGATGCCGTGAGCTTCACAAAGATCCCATTAAACTTTTACATGCATTGATACAGAACCTTCCAAAGTTTGCAACTAATATATTACTGTAATCCAAACTAAGTTCTTTAGATTAGATATACTCCTTCGCTTTTAATTCATGTCAACATCAAACAAGCTCTTGGTTCTTCTCCACAACCCTCACTTCCTTTGCTGATCTGAGAATAGCTGCCTACATAAAACAACAAAAATGATATCAACAAGCATGAAATAAACAAAAGACACCATATTTTAAACATAATTAAACTTCAGTAGACCATAGTAACCGGCTTCCTTGCCTGAACATCTGTTATTCAACTGCAAACCCATCAACAATAACCAAGAAGATCTCTTCCTATAGGTGTTGGTCTGAGCATTTTGGCTAGCAGCTGGTCATGTTTTCTGCTTACATATCGATCAAGTTCCATTGCCCCTGTTTCGTTCTATCAAGGCACCATCGTAATAAGAGAAATGACTGTTGGTCTAAGAGCTTGAGAGATAATAATAAAAAAAGAAAGCATTGGACAGAAAATGCATGCAAAATGCTGAAAGATTGAGAACAAATTGAGGGTGTGAGAAGCCAAACCGATCTATCGCAGGCGCTCATACTCGGATCAAAATTCATGAAGACGAAGTAGACATCTGCTGCCGAGCTTCCCATTTTATGCCACTCTCCTATTCTTAGGTATCTCTAACCAATAGCTCAAGCATCAGCAAGCCTATAGATATTCAGTGGTTGATATTTATAAGGTGGAGACAGTTGTAGCAAGCTTATTATTCTCAGTCAAAAAAACAAGTTAGCTGAATCATTTTGTTATATTGATGTTAAAGTAAGATATTGGCCACAACATCAACATGGGCATGTAGAACAGAACAGATGCCTTTACCTGTTACTTGCTGAG